>NC_139458.1:295000-300000 GCF_057233095.1 Heloderma suspectum
CTAACCCTAACCCTAACCCTAACCCTAACCCTAACCCTAACCCTAACCCTAACCCTAACCCTAACCCTAACCCTAACCCTAACCCTAACCCTAACCCTAACCCTAACCCTAACCCTAACCCTAACCCTAACCCTAACCCTAACCCTAACCCTAACCCTAACCCTAACCCTAACCCTAACCCTAACCCTAACCCTAACCCTAACCCTAACCCTAACCCTAACCCTAACCCTAACCCTAACCCTAACCCTAACCCTAACCCTAACCCTAACCCTAACCCTAACCCTAACCCTAACCCTAACCCTAACCCTAACCCTAACCCTAACCCTAACCCTAACCCTAACCCTAACCCTAACCCTAACCCTAACCCTAACCCTAACCCTAACCCTAACCCTAACCCTAACCCTAACCCTAACCCTAACCCTAACCCTAACCCTAACCCTAACCCTAACCCTAACCCTAACCCTAACCCTAACCCTAACCCTAACCCTAACCCTAACCCTAACCCTAACCCTAACCCTAACCCTAACCCTAACCCTAACCCTAACCCTAACCCTAACCCTAACCCTAACCCTAACCCTAACCCTAACCCTAACCCTAACCCTAACCCTAACCCTAACCCTAACCCTAACCCTAACCCTAACCCTAACCCTAACCCTAACCCTAACCCTAACCCTAACCCTAACCCTAACCCTAACCCTAACCCTAACCCTAACCCTAACCCTAACCCTAACCCTAACCCTAACCCTAACCCTAACCCTAACCCTAACCCTAACCCTAACCCTAACCCTAACCCTAACCCTAACCCTAACCCTAACCCTAACCCTAACCCTAACCCTAACCCTAACCCTAACCCTAACCCTAACCCTAACCCTAACCCTAACCCTAACCCTAACCCTAACCCTAACCCTAACCCTAACCCTAACCCTAACCCTAACCCTAACCCTAACCCTAACCCTAACCCTAACCCTAACCCTAACCCTAACCCTAACCCTAACCCTAACCCTAACCCTAACCCTAACCCTAACCCTAACCCTAACCCTAACCCTAACCCTAACCCTAACCCTAACCCTAACCCTAACCCTAACCCTAACCCTAACCCTAACCCTAACCCTAACCCTAACCCTAACCCTAACCCTAACCCTAACCCTAACCCTAACCCTAACCCTAACCCTAACCCTAACCCTAACCCTAACCCTAACCCTAACCCTAACCCTAACCCTAACCCTAACCCTAACCCTAACCCTAACCCTAACCCTAACCCTAACCCTAACCCTAACCCTAACCCTAACCCTAACCCTAACCCTAACCCTAACCCTAACCCTAACCCTAACCCTAACCCTAACCCTAACCCTAACCCTAACCCTAACCCTAACCCTAACCCTAACCCTAACCCTAACCCTAACCCTAACCCTAACCCTAACCCTAACCCTAACCCTAACCCTAACCCTAACCCTAACCCTAACCCTAACCCTAACCCTAACCCTAACCCTAACCCTAACCCTAACCCTAACCCTAACCCTAACCCTAACCCTAACCCTAACCCCCTAACCCTAACCCCCTAACCCTAACCCCCTAACCCTAACCCCCTAACCCTAACCCCCTAACCCTAACCCCCTAACCCTAACCCCCTAACCCTAACCCCCTAACCCTAACCCCCTAACCCTAACCCCCTAACCCTAACCCCCTAACCCTAACCCCCTAACCCTAACCCCCTAACCCTAACCCCCTAACCCTAACCCCCTAACCCTAACCCCCTAACACCCTAACCCCCTAACACCCTAACCCCCTAACACCCTAACCCCCTAACACCCTAACCCCCTAACACCCTAACCCCCTAACACCCTAACCCCCTAACACCCTAACCCCCTAACACCCTAACCCCCTAACACCCTAACCCCCTAACACCCTAACCCCCTAACACCCTAACCCCCTAACACCCTAACCCCCTAACACCCTAACCCCCTAACACCCTAACCCCCTAACACCCTAACCCCCTAACACCCTAACCCCCTAACACCCTAACCCCCTAACACCCTAACCCCCTAACACCCTAACCCCCTAACACCCTAACCCCCTAACACCCTAACCCCCTAACCCCCTAACCCCCTAACCCCCTAACACCCTAACACCCTAACACCCTAACACCCTAACACCCTAACACCCTAACACCCTAACACCCTAACACCCTAACACCCTAACACCCTAACACCCTAACACCCTAACACCCTAACACCCTAACACCCTAACACCCTAACACCCTAACACCCTAACACCCTAACACCCTAACACCCTAACACCCTAACACCCTAACACCCTAACACCCTAACACCCTAACACCCTAACACCCTAACACCCTAACACCCTAACACCCTAACACCCTAACACCCTAACACCCTAACACCCTAACCCTAACCCTAACCCTAACCCTAACCCTAACCCTAACCCTAACCCTAACCCTAACCCTAACCCTAACCCTAACCCTAACCCTAACCCTAACCCTAACCCTAACCCTAACCCTAACCCTAACCCTAACCCTAACCCTAACCCTAACCCTAACCCTAACCCTAACCCTAACCCTAACCCTAACCCTAACCCTAACCCTAACCCTAACCCTAACCCTAACCCTAACCCTAACCCTAACCCTAACCCTAACCCTAACCCTAACCCTAACCCTAACCCTAACCCTAACCCTAACCCTAACCCTAACCCTAACCCTAACCCTAACCCTAACCCTAACCCTAACCCTAACCCTAACCCTAACCCTAACCCTAACCCTAACCCTAACCCTAACCCTAACCCTAACCCTAACCCTAACCCTAACCCTAACCCTAACCCTAACCCTAACCCTAACCCTAACCCTAACCCTAACCCTAACCCTAACCCTAACCCTAACCCTAACCCTAACCCTAACCCTAACCCTAACCCTAACCCTAACCCTAACCCTAACCCTAACCCTAACCCTAACCCTAACCCTAACCCTAACCCTAACCCTAACCCTAACCCTAACCCTAACCCTAACCCTAACCCTAACCCTAACCCTAACCCTAACCCTAACCCTAACCCTAACCCTAACCCTAACCCTAACCCTAACCCTAACCCTAACCCTAACCCTAACCCTAACCCTAACCCTAACCCTAACCCTAACCCTAACCCTAACCCTAACCCTAACCCTAACCCTAACCCTAACCCTAACCCTAACCCTAACCCTAACCCTAACCCTAACCCTAACCCTAACCCTAACCCTAACCCTAACCCTAACCCTAACCCTAACCCTAACCCTAACCCTAACCCTAACCCTAACCCTAACCCTAACCCTAACCCTAACCCTAACCCTAACCCTAACCCTAACCCTAACCCTAACCCTAACCCTAACCCTAACCCTAACCCTAACCCTAACCCTAACCCTAACCCTAACCCTAACCCTAACCCTAACCCTAACCCTAACCCTAACCCTAACCCTAACCCTAACCCTAACCCTAACCCTAACCCTAACCCTAACCCTAACCCTAACCCTAACCCTAACCCTAACCCTAACCCTAACCCTAACCCTAACCCTAACCCTAACCCTAACCCTAACCCTAACCCTAACCCTAACCCTAACCCTAACCCTAACCCTAACCCTAACCCTAACCCTAACCCTAACCCTAACCCTAACCCTAACCCTAACCCTAACCCTAACCCTAACCCTAACCCTAACCCTAACCCTAACCCTAACCCTAACCCTAACCCTAACCCTAACCCTAACCCTAACCCTAACCCTAACCCTAACCCTAACCCTAACCCTAACCCCTAACCCCTAACCCCTAACCCCTAACCCTAACCCTAACCCTAACCCTAACCCTAACCCTAACCCTAACCCTAACCCTAACCCTAACCCTAACCCTAACCCTAACCCTAACCCTAACCCTAACCCTAACCCTAACCCTAACCCTAACCCTAACCCTAACCCTAACCCTAACCCTAACCCTAACCCTAACCCTAACCCTAACCCTAACCCTAACCCTAACCCTAACCCTAACCCTAACCCTAACCCTAACCCTAACCCTAACCCTAACCCTAACCCTAACCCTAACCCTAACCCTAACCCTAACCCTAACCCTAACCCTAACCCTAACCCTAACCCTAACCCTAACCCTAACCCTAACCCTAACCCTAACCCTAACCCTAACCCTAACCCTAACCCTAACCCTAACCCTAACCCTAACCCTAACCCTAACCCTAACCCTAACCCTAACCCTAACCCTAACCCTAACCCTAACCCTAACCCTAACCCTAACCCTAACCCTAACCCTAACCCTAACCCTAACCCTAACCCTAACCCTAACCCTAACCCTAACCCTAACCCTAACCCTAACCCTAACCCTAACCCTAACCCTAACCCTAACCCTAACCCTAACCCTAACCCTAACCCTAACCCTAACCCTAACCCTAACCCTAACCCTAACCCTAACCCTAACCCTAACCCTAACCCTAACCCTAACCCTAACCCTAACCCTAACCCTAACCCTAACCCTAACCCTAACCCTAACCCTAACCCTAACCCTAACCCTAACCCTAACCCTAACCCTAACCCTAACCCTAACCCTAACCCTAACCCTAACCCTAACCCTAACCCTAACCCTAACCCTAACCCTAACCCTAACCCTAACCCTAACCCTAACCCTAACCCTAACCCTAACCCTAACCCTAACCCTAACCCCAACCCTAACCCAACCCTAACCCAACCCTAACCCTAACCCTAACCCTAACCCTAACCCTAACCCTAACCCTAACCCTAACCCTAACCCTAACCCTAACCCTAACCCTAACCCTAACCCTAACCCTAACCCTAACCCTAACCCTAACCCTAACCCTAACCCTAACCCTAACCCTAACCCTAACCCTAACCCTAACCCTAACCCTAACCCTAACCCTAACCCTAACCCTAACCCTAACCCTAACCCTAACCCTAACCCTAACCCTAACCCTAACCCTAACCCTAACCCTAACCCTAACCCTAA
>NC_139458.1:335000-342500 GCF_057233095.1 Heloderma suspectum
GCCAGGAGGCGGAGGGTGGAGACGGGAGAGCCCGCTCCCCGATCAAGCATGCCGCCCTAGGTTGGGTGGGCGGTGCGGTGACACGGGGCCCATCGCCCTCGCCACTGCTGGAGGCAGGGAGGGAGGCGTTAGAGCCCGGAAATGCCCGCGTGTGCTGCAGTGGAGGGCCCCGGGTGGGAGACAGAGAGGGCCTGGTCCTGTCAGAGGGCGGCACCAGCCTCGCGGCGGTGGCGCAGCCTCGGTCCCAGGGAAATGGTGTGAGGGACAGGCACGGCGCACGAAGGCGCTTACCCTGGGAGAGCAGCTCAGGGGATGGCAGCAGCGAGAAGAGCAGCCGCAGCAGCAGCCAGGAGCGCGGCAGCGGGGAGCCGGGCAAAGAGCTCCTGGGCGGCCGCGTCGACGCAGACTTCCTCCGCCAGCAGTTCGGGACGGACTTTGGGTCGTCGGTGGAGGAGGAGACGGACATGAGCCGGGGCCTGCCGGCGCTCCGCTCCTCCTCCGGAGGCAGCGGAGGCGGCTCGCGCGAGTTCCGGATCCTCCAGCGGTGGACGGAAGCTCTCCACACGCCGCTGGCCAGAGTCCATGAGCTCGTGGTGCCGGCAACGTTTGACCGATATGACCTGCTGCGCCTCTGGGGCTACGTGGTCGCCCGCATCGCCCTCCCCGCGGTGCCGACCAACAACCTGTCTAAGTACAGCCAGGGCAGGGTCTGGGACTTCTTCACCCAGACCTTCCGCCCGCTATGGGACACCCTAGCCGGACGTTGCTGTGGGCTCACGGAGAACCAACTCGCCCTCGTTCGCTCCCTGGCGCTGGCTGCGTTACGCCGGATCCTGGTGGGGCGCAGGCCTCGTGGCGCGCCCGCCGACTTCCCGGCCTGGCTGGAGGCGGGCAGCCTGGTGCGCACGTTCCAAGATATCCACCGGACGTGGGTCGTCGCCCCGAGCGACGCGCCGGTACTTTTCCTGGCCAGGACCGAGGACTGGTCCTCCTTCGTGTCACAGGCGGACTTCCGTGAGTGGCTGGAGAACGTCATCGGCCTCCTGCGCCAGCGGCAGCGCATCGAGAAGCAGCGGCAGGCGGACGAGGGAGCAATGGCTGGCCGTGCGGCAGAGCGGAGGCCGATGGCAGCGGCGCCGGGCGGAGCGGCAGCAGAGCGCGGCGGTCGAGGGCGAGATGACGCGGAGCGTCCAGCGACGGCACGGCTGGCGCGACCGACGGGGACAGCGCCGCGGGCGGCCCAATCGGAGGTGCCGCCCACGGCGGCCGGTGAGTCTCTGGGCTCCGGGGAGCGGGAGGATGACCTGGGAGGTCCGGGTGGCAGCGGCGGAGAGTGCGGCGAGCCGGCGGGCCCGTTCAAAGCCCCGGGAAGGCCGCCCTCGGCCGCGGGTTCGAGGAAACGAGGGGAGACGCGCCTCGGCAGCGCCGGCTCTGCGGCGGAGGAGGACTCGGCCAAGAAGCGGCCCAGGAAGGGTCCTGGGCGGGCCTCCGGGTCAGGAGCGAGCAGCGGCGCCGGAGTCACAGGGGCACGGCAAGCGGGACGGGCTGCCTCAGACACGGAGCAGGAGCAGGAGGGGGGGCTCCGGGGAGAGGCCGGTCTGTCCCCAGGTACTGCCGTGCCTGTTGCTGTGCCTCCTGCAGGTGCTCGGAACGGCGGCAGAGATGGCGGCGCTAGGCGGAACTCCGCGACCCCGAGGGACGAGGCCACGGCCGGGACGGCAGCGTCGGCAGCTCAGCGGGAACAGCGGACGGCGGCGAACGGCGGGACGCGCTCCTACGCCTCGGTGGCCGGCAACGCGCGTGCAGAGCGGCGCGGCGGGCGCCGTGGAGGTGGTGGCGGCAGCGGCACAGGGGACGCCTTTCCCTGGGATGAGGACGGCGAGGAGGAGGATGAGGAGGGCTACCTGGGCCGCCTGCTCGACGGCCTGTCGGACGGGTCGGGCGCGAGGAGCAGAGACCCGTGGCGGCGCTACGTTGTGCGCTTCCGCTACCGGGGGGCTGACCTGGAAGACACGCGGGACTACCTGGCCTCGGTCCTCCTGCTGGAGACTTTGGCCTTCGACAGGGCGGATGTGGTGGCCCTCATTCAACTTCCAGGCTCGCGTGAGACGGACGTCTGCCTGGCGTCCGAGAACGCCTACCGCCGCTTTTGGGTGGGCTGCAAAGCGGCGCAGCGCGCCAACCCGGCCCTGCTGGCGGACTTTGAGGTGGTGCCGCTCTTCCGGGGTGACACGAAGGTCCTGACCGTCATCTTCAGGACCTCTGCCATCCCGGAGGAGGACGTGACTCTCTGGGTGTCACGCTATGCAAAAATACTCATGGGACCTGACAAGAAGCGTGACCGGCACGGTTTTTGGACTGGGGAATACCGTTGCGTAGTCGCCTTCAAGGGGGAGGAGACGGGAGGAGGCCGCATCCCAAAGTACTTCTACCTGGGGGCGGAGAGGGGCATCACACGGTACAGCGGCCAGCCGCCGGCGTGCTTCCAGTGCGGCTCCTACGGCCACCGGCGGCGGAACTGCACCACGCCGCTGTGCTCGCGGTGCGGCGTCCGCGGACACGCAACGGCCGCCTGCCAGGCCAGCATCCGCTGCAACCTGTGCGAGGAGCCCGGGCACACCTACTTTTGGTGTCCGCGTGCCCAGTACAACCGGGAGGACGAGGAGCGGTGGGGTGCGGCGAACAGGGCCGCCCAGGCGGGGCGGGAGCGTGCAGAGGCACAGGCCTGGCATCAAGCGCAACAGAGACGGCGGGAAGGGGAGGCGCAAGGTGTGAGGCCGGGGGCTCCGGACAGGGCCCGCGCCCAAGAGTCAAAGGCCCGGGGGGGCGCTGGCAACCAGGGGGAGGAGGGCGCCGACTGGCGGACGGTCACCCGCCGGCCGGCAGGAAAGAAAGGCAGGACCCCGGATGCCGGGGTTGCAGGCGCCGCGCCACGTGCTACAGGCGTGGAGGTGTGGCGGGCACAAAACACCGTGTTACAGACATGCAACGCCTTCAGACTCCTCGGGGAAGGTGAGTGGCAAGGGCCAGGCCAACGCCTACATGCCGACAACGACCCTGGTCTAGAAGAGGACCGGCAAGGGGGGAGCGCGGCCGAAGAGCAGACGGCAACCAAGGAGGGGCAGGCAGGCGGGGAAGACGCCTCTCCGCCGCCAGTGCAGCCGCTCCCGCCGCGAGAGCAGCAGCCCGAGGATGCGCAGCGGGCCCGGAAGATGAAGAGGCGGCGGCGGGGAGGGGGTGCCGCGACGGAGTCGGGGACCCCAAGCGTGGGTACAGCCCCGGTGGGGAGGGATAGAGAGGGCCGGCCGTCGCAGAAGACACCCGACTTGCCCACCGACCCCGAACTATCAGCAGACCTGTCAGTTGTCCCGCCAACTGGCCCCAACACCGTACTACAAGCGCGGAGTGAGCAACAGGACGGGACTGACCCCAACGGCGAGCTGGATGAAAGGCAGGACTTTACGTGCATGGTGGAGGTCGGCTCAGGAGCAGTGACAGCTCCCGCCATGGATGGAACAGGAAACATCGTGCGAGGCTGCCCGGGAGGCCGGAGGCGACCAGAAAAAGAAATCAGGGCACCGGACAGTAGGTCGACGGAGAGTGCGGTGGAGGACACCGGGGATGAGCTCGCCCTGGTCCCGTACGCCCTCTCCCCAGAGCACAGTGCGCCTCCGCCCTGGGAGTCACCCGGACCCCCCCACGCGTGCCCGGATGCGCGACCTGGTGAGGCTACACCTCCGGCTTGGCCTCCGGAGGGGGTAGGGAAGTCTGCGGCCGCCGCAACCCCCTGAACGCCATGACTGCGCTACGCCTCGCGACGTGGAACGCTAGGGGCTTGCGCTCGTGGCGCAGGGCGGAGGAGATCCTGCCAACCCTGGCAGCGCTGGCGCAGGACGTGCTCATCTTGCAGGAGCTGCACTTCACCAACGAGCAGCAGCGGAGCCGAGCACAGCGGCTCTGGACCGCCGGGCCGTCGGTGTGGTCCTACGACGGCGAGGAAGGCTCGGCGGGCGTGGCGCTGCTCTTCCGCTCGCGGGCCGACCTCGCCATCGACGGAGTCGTGGAAGCGGTGCCGGGGAGGCTGCTGGTGGCGGACCTGACGCTGCGGAGCGTATCGGCGAGCGGGACGGCGGAGGAGCGTGCCTTCCGCATCTGCGGGCTCTACGCCCCCGTACAGGCCGCACGGCGGCGGGCTTTCTGGGCACATCTGCGGAACGCGTGCCACACGCGTCGTTGCCTGCTCGTGGCCGGGGATTTTAACAACCGCTCCCGGCTCTCAGACCGCAGCGCGTACGTGGGCGGGGTGCGCACGGCGGGCGAGGCCGAGCGCCCGCTGCATGGTGGCGGCGCCCCGCTGCTGCCAGACGAGCGTGAGCTGGAGCGCTTCCTGGCACAGGCCGGACTGGCGGACAAGGCACGCGAGGCCCCTAACGCGCTCGACTTCTTCCCAGTAGGGTGCCGGAGGGCGTACGCAGGCAGTTATCCGCCCGTCGGGGACGGTGCCGCTGCACGCTACACGTTCTACCACCCGTGCTTTGCCAGCCGCGTGGACCGGGTACGCGCACCGGAGAGTGTCTACGTACAGCGTTGCGCCGTGACCATCACCCCGTGGTCCGACCACGGGATACTGCGCCTAGAGCTGGCTGTGGGCGAAGTCTTCCCGAGGGGGCGACCCCTTTGGCGCCTGCACCCGGAGGCGCTTCAGCGGGAGGAGTGCCGCGCGCTGGTAGCGACCACGCTGGCGTGCCTGCTGTCGCTGCGCACGGCGGGCCTATACAGGGATGCGGCCCCGCTGGAGTGGTGGGAGCGAGTCAAGCGAGAGGTGCGGCAGCGGTGCCGGCGGCAGGAGCGGGCGGCCTACTCCGCAGAGACACGCCGCTACCACGATGCCGTCTACCACTTCCTACAGTGCCACGCGCGTGCCGGGCGCGGCCAGCCTGTCGACACCAAGGTCCTGACACAGGCGCGGGAGAGCATCGCGCATTACCAGCGCGAGCGCTGGGACCGGCGGCGCCGGGCCAAGGTGTGCCGCACGCGTGGTGGCAGCGTAGATGTTGACGAGTGGGCGAAGACCAGGGGCGGTGGCGCAAGCCCACCGGCAGCCATCCAAGGGCTGCGCAGGACGGAGGCGGACGGCGTCAGCACGAGCCCGGGAGAGATGCTCCAGGTCGTTGAGGATTTCTATGGCGCCCTTTTTGCAAAGAAGACCCAGATCGCTGCCAACCAAAGCGAGGCCTTCCTGCACGCCATCGATGCGATGCCCGGCGATGGCGGGAGGCGGGGCTGGCGCAGCCTGTGTGAGGGCCTGAACGAGGAGGACGCACGCGGCCTGGTGGCACCCATCGCCGAGGAAGAGGTGGCGGCGGCCATCGCGCGCGGGCGCAGCCGCTCTGCGCCAGGTCCCGATGGCCTCGGCTGGGCCTTCTACAAGAAATTCCGTGCCTGGCTGGCACGCCCCCTGGCGGAAGTCTTCACGGCGTGCCTGGCACAGGACCGGACTAGCGTGACTTTTGGCGAGGGCACGCTCGTCCTCTTCCCCAAGCGCGGAGACCTGACGCTGCTCAAGAACTGGCGCCCCATCGTGCTGACCAACGTTGACTACCGCGTGCTGGCAGCAGTGCTCAACGCACGGCTGGCGGCCGTGGCCGGGAAGATCGTGGTGCGTGCGCAGACCAGCGCGGTGCCGGGGCGCGCCATGCAGGACTCGCTCTGCGCACTACGTGAAGTCTTCCAGCTAGCACGCATGGGCCAGTGGCGCGGGCTGCTGCTCCAGCTGGACCAGGAGAAGGCCTTCGACAACGTACACCATGCCTTCCTGTGGGCGGCGCTGCGCTGGAAGGGCGTGCCCGAGACCTTTGTAGGCTATGTGCGACTGCTGTACCACGGCGCGGCCATCGTCCCGCAGCTGAACGGGCACCGCGGCGCACCGATCCTCATCCAGTCGGGCGTACGGCAGGGATGCCCGCTCAGCGCGCTGCTCTATGTGCTGAGCCTGGACGCGGTGCTGTGTCGGCTGGAACTGGAGAAAGGCATCACCGGTGTGCGCTTCCACCTGGCCACCCGGATGACAGTGGAAGGAGGAGCGGCCGGAGTCCACCCGCGGAAGTGGCCCCAGCACACCGGGAGCAGCGACGACGACAGCAGCGAAGGCGGCGGTGGCGGCGGCCCTCAAAACGGCCGGGCCTCGGCAGCGCCTACACTCAAGCTCGTAGCGCACGCGGATGACGTCTCACTGCTCGTGCGAGATGACAATGCGGAGCTGACAGAAGTGCGGAGGGTTTTTGACGCATACGCAGCGGCGTCCGGAGCGTGCCTGAATGCCGAGAAAAGCTTTGTCGTCTCTTTCGATGCGCTGGAGGGTACGGTACGGCGGAAGCCACTAGCGCAGCGGCTGCGCAGCGGTGGAAGCGGTGGCGGCGGCCCAGCGAGGGGAGCCGGCGTGGCGGAGGCCACCGAACCAGGCGCCGGTGACGTGGAAGCGGAGAACGACGTCAAGCTGCTCGGCATCCGCTTTTCCGTGCGGAGGGACGGCTGGAAGTGCAACTGGCACTCCTGGGCAGAAGGGGTCCGCAACAGGGTGGCACAGTGGAAGCCCTGGCGGCTCACCCTGTACCAGAAAGCACGCTATGTGCGCACCTACCTGCTCCCGGCGGCGGCCAACCTGGCAGCAGTGTACCCGCCCCCGGAGCGGCTCGTGCAAGACATCAGCGCAGAACTGTTCACCTTCCTGTGGGGCATGCGCACGTTCCCACTGGCACGCGTGGTGGCGTACCGGCCCGTCGCGCAGGCGGGGCTGGCCTTCCCGGCAGTTGGGCCGGCGCTGCTGGCCTCCTTCCTGGCCTGCAACTTCGGGAAGTGGGCGCTTGCACGTGCGGAGGCAAGCGGTGCGGCGCCAGAAGGACGCCCGCGCATAGCAGAGCACTTCTGGATGGAAGGTTTCGAGCGTGGCTGGCGGGGCAGCGCATGGGCGCGACGCTGGTGGGACGAGGGTTCCTGGGACTACCGCATCACACAGGCCGCCAAGGCCATGGGGCCCGACTACCTCGCCGAGGTCTACGGAGCGGTCCGGCAGTGGCGTGTCCCGGCGCAAGCTTTCCGGGGGCCGGAGGAAGGAGCGGGCACGCCATGGGTGCCGCGACGTGCTGGTGGTCCGCTGGCACAACTCAAGCGCCGCCTCTATTGGGACATGCTCGACGCGTGCATGTTCACGCCGCACGCGGAGCGGGAGCGCACAAAGGAGGGCCGACCGCAGTACCTGCGTGAGCCGGAGTACCCACTGGAGTACTTCCAGGACCGGCGTGTGCCATACGCGCTGTGGGAGGTGCGGTGGCGGGCCTACCACGGTGTGCTCGCGCTGCAAGGCTGCAAGCCCTGGCTGCGGGGCGATGAAGCCGCTCAGGCGTGCGTGCGCCTCGCTTGCCAGAGCCAGGCCGTGCAGTTGGGCGTGACGCAGCGAGAGACGGCCGAACACGCGATGTGGACGTGCCCGGCGGCACGGCG
>NC_139458.1:390000-395000 GCF_057233095.1 Heloderma suspectum
TCGAGAAGCAGCGGCAGGCGGACGAGGGAGCAATGGCTGGCCGTGCGGCAGAGCGGAGGCCGATGGCAGCGGCGCCGGGCGGAGCGGCAGCAGAGCGCGGCGGTCGAGGGCGAGATGACGCGGAGCGTCCAGCGACGGCACGGCTGGCGCGACCGACGGGGACAGCGCCGCGGGCGGCCCAATCGGAGGTGCCGCCCACGGCGGCCGGTGAGTCTCTGGGCTCCGGGGAGCGGGAGGATGACCTGGGAGGTCCGGGTGGCAGCGGCGGAGAGTGCGGCGAGCCGGCGGGCCCGTTCAAAGCCCCGGGAAGGCCGCCCTCGGCCGCGGGTTCGAGGAAACGAGGGGAGACGCGCCTCGGCAGCGCCGGCTCTGCGGCGGAGGAGGACTCGGCCAAGAAGCGGCCCAGGAAGGGTCCTGGGCGGGCCTCCGGGTCAGGAGCGAGCAGCGGCGCCGGAGTCACAGGGGCACGGCAAGCGGGACGGGCTGCCTCAGACACGGAGCAGGAGCAGGAGGGGGGGCTCCGGGGAGAGGCCGGTCTGTCCCCAGGTACTGCCGTGCCTGTTGCTGTGCCTCCTGCAGGTGCTCGGAACGGCGGCAGAGATGGCGGCGCTAGGCGGAACTCCGCGACCCCGAGGGACGAGGCCACGGCCGGGACGGCAGCGTCGGCAGCTCAGCGGGAACAGCGGACGGCGGCGAACGGCGGGACGCGCTCCTACGCCTCGGTGGCCGGCAACGCGCGTGCAGAGCGGCGCGGCGGGCGCCGTGGAGGTGGTGGCGGCAGCGGCACAGGGGACGCCTTTCCCTGGGATGAGGACGGCGAGGAGGAGGATGAGGAGGGCTACCTGGGCCGCCTGCTCGACGGCCTGTCGGACGGGTCGGGCGCGAGGAGCAGAGACCCGTGGCGGCGCTACGTTGTGCGCTTCCGCTACCGGGGGGCTGACCTGGAAGACACGCGGGACTACCTGGCCTCGGTCCTCCTGCTGGAGACTTTGGCCTTCGACAGGGCGGATGTGGTGGCCCTCATTCAACTTCCAGGCTCGCGTGAGACGGACGTCTGCCTGGCGTCCGAGAACGCCTACCGCCGCTTTTGGGTGGGCTGCAAAGCGGCGCAGCGCGCCAACCCGGCCCTGCTGGCGGACTTTGAGGTGGTGCCGCTCTTCCGGGGTGACACGAAGGTCCTGACCGTCATCTTCAGGACCTCTGCCATCCCGGAGGAGGACGTGACTCTCTGGGTGTCACGCTATGCAAAAATACTCATGGGACCTGACAAGAAGCGTGACCGGCACGGTTTTTGGACTGGGGAATACCGTTGCGTAGTCGCCTTCAAGGGGGAGGAGACGGGAGGAGGCCGCATCCCAAAGTACTTCTACCTGGGGGCGGAGAGGGGCATCACACGGTACAGCGGCCAGCCGCCGGCGTGCTTCCAGTGCGGCTCCTACGGCCACCGGCGGCGGAACTGCACCACGCCGCTGTGCTCGCGGTGCGGCGTCCGCGGACACGCAACGGCCGCCTGCCAGGCCAGCATCCGCTGCAACCTGTGCGAGGAGCCCGGGCACACCTACTTTTGGTGTCCGCGTGCCCAGTACAACCGGGAGGACGAGGAGCGGTGGGGTGCGGCGAACAGGGCCGCCCAGGCGGGGCGGGAGCGTGCAGAGGCACAGGCCTGGCATCAAGCGCAACAGAGACGGCGGGAAGGGGAGGCGCAAGGTGTGAGGCCGGGGGCTCCGGACAGGGCCCGCGCCCAAGAGTCAAAGGCCCGGGGGGGCGCTGGCAACCAGGGGGAGGAGGGCGCCGACTGGCGGACGGTCACCCGCCGGCCGGCAGGAAAGAAAGGCAGGACCCCGGATGCCGGGGTTGCAGGCGCCGCGCCACGTGCTACAGGCGTGGAGGTGTGGCGGGCACAAAACACCGTGTTACAGACATGCAACGCCTTCAGACTCCTCGGGGAAGGTGAGTGGCAAGGGCCAGGCCAACGCCTACATGCCGACAACGACCCTGGTCTAGAAGAGGACCGGCAAGGGGGGAGCGCGGCCGAAGAGCAGACGGCAACCAAGGAGGGGCAGGCAGGCGGGGAAGACGCCTCTCCGCCGCCAGTGCAGCCGCTCCCGCCGCGAGAGCAGCAGCCCGAGGATGCGCAGCGGGCCCGGAAGATGAAGAGGCGGCGGCGGGGAGGGGGTGCCGCGACGGAGTCGGGGACCCCAAGCGTGGGTACAGCCCCGGTGGGGAGGGATAGAGAGGGCCGGCCGTCGCAGAAGACACCCGACTTGCCCACCGACCCCGAACTATCAGCAGACCTGTCAGTTGTCCCGCCAACTGGCCCCAACACCGTACTACAAGCGCGGAGTGAGCAACAGGACGGGACTGACCCCAACGGCGAGCTGGATGAAAGGCAGGACTTTACGTGCATGGTGGAGGTCGGCTCAGGAGCAGTGACAGCTCCCGCCATGGATGGAACAGGAAACATCGTGCGAGGCTGCCCGGGAGGCCGGAGGCGACCAGAAAAAGAAATCAGGGCACCGGACAGTAGGTCGACGGAGAGTGCGGTGGAGGACACCGGGGATGAGCTCGCCCTGGTCCCGTACGCCCTCTCCCCAGAGCACAGTGCGCCTCCGCCCTGGGAGTCACCCGGACCCCCCCACGCGTGCCCGGATGCGCGACCTGGTGAGGCTACACCTCCGGCTTGGCCTCCGGAGGGGGTAGGGAAGTCTGCGGCCGCCGCAACCCCCTGAACGCCATGACTGCGCTACGCCTCGCGACGTGGAACGCTAGGGGCTTGCGCTCGTGGCGCAGGGCGGAGGAGATCCTGCCAACCCTGGCAGCGCTGGCGCAGGACGTGCTCATCTTGCAGGAGCTGCACTTCACCAACGAGCAGCAGCGGAGCCGAGCACAGCGGCTCTGGACCGCCGGGCCGTCGGTGTGGTCCTACGACGGCGAGGAAGGCTCGGCGGGCGTGGCGCTGCTCTTCCGCTCGCGGGCCGACCTCGCCATCGACGGAGTCGTGGAAGCGGTGCCGGGGAGGCTGCTGGTGGCGGACCTGACGCTGCGGAGCGTATCGGCGAGCGGGACGGCGGAGGAGCGTGCCTTCCGCATCTGCGGGCTCTACGCCCCCGTACAGGCCGCACGGCGGCGGGCTTTCTGGGCACATCTGCGGAACGCGTGCCACACGCGTCGTTGCCTGCTCGTGGCCGGGGATTTTAACAACCGCTCCCGGCTCTCAGACCGCAGCGCGTACGTGGGCGGGGTGCGCACGGCGGGCGAGGCCGAGCGCCCGCTGCATGGTGGCGGCGCCCCGCTGCTGCCAGACGAGCGTGAGCTGGAGCGCTTCCTGGCACAGGCCGGACTGGCGGACAAGGCACGCGAGGCCCCTAACGCGCTCGACTTCTTCCCAGTAGGGTGCCGGAGGGCGTACGCAGGCAGTTATCCGCCCGTCGGGGACGGTGCCGCTGCACGCTACACGTTCTACCACCCGTGCTTTGCCAGCCGCGTGGACCGGGTACGCGCACCGGAGAGTGTCTACGTACAGCGTTGCGCCGTGACCATCACCCCGTGGTCCGACCACGGGATACTGCGCCTAGAGCTGGCTGTGGGCGAAGTCTTCCCGAGGGGGCGACCCCTTTGGCGCCTGCACCCGGAGGCGCTTCAGCGGGAGGAGTGCCGCGCGCTGGTAGCGACCACGCTGGCGTGCCTGCTGTCGCTGCGCACGGCGGGCCTATACAGGGATGCGGCCCCGCTGGAGTGGTGGGAGCGAGTCAAGCGAGAGGTGCGGCAGCGGTGCCGGCGGCAGGAGCGGGCGGCCTACTCCGCAGAGACACGCCGCTACCACGATGCCGTCTACCACTTCCTACAGTGCCACGCGCGTGCCGGGCGCGGCCAGCCTGTCGACACCAAGGTCCTGACACAGGCGCGGGAGAGCATCGCGCATTACCAGCGCGAGCGCTGGGACCGGCGGCGCCGGGCCAAGGTGTGCCGCACGCGTGGTGGCAGCGTAGATGTTGACGAGTGGGCGAAGACCAGGGGCGGTGGCGCAAGCCCACCGGCAGCCATCCAAGGGCTGCGCAGGACGGAGGCGGACGGCGTCAGCACGAGCCCGGGAGAGATGCTCCAGGTCGTTGAGGATTTCTATGGCGCCCTTTTTGCAAAGAAGACCCAGATCGCTGCCAACCAAAGCGAGGCCTTCCTGCACGCCATCGATGCGATGCCCGGCGATGGCGGGAGGCGGGGCTGGCGCAGCCTGTGTGAGGGCCTGAACGAGGAGGACGCACGCGGCCTGGTGGCACCCATCGCCGAGGAAGAGGTGGCGGCGGCCATCGCGCGCGGGCGCAGCCGCTCTGCGCCAGGTCCCGATGGCCTCGGCTGGGCCTTCTACAAGAAATTCCGTGCCTGGCTGGCACGCCCCCTGGCGGAAGTCTTCACGGCGTGCCTGGCACAGGACCGGACTAGCGTGACTTTTGGCGAGGGCACGCTCGTCCTCTTCCCCAAGCGCGGAGACCTGACGCTGCTCAAGAACTGGCGCCCCATCGTGCTGACCAACGTTGACTACCGCGTGCTGGCAGCAGTGCTCAACGCACGGCTGGCGGCCGTGGCCGGGAAGATCGTGGTGCGTGCGCAGACCAGCGCGGTGCCGGGGCGCGCCATGCAGGACTCGCTCTGCGCACTACGTGAAGTCTTCCAGCTAGCACGCATGGGCCAGTGGCGCGGGCTGCTGCTCCAGCTGGACCAGGAGAAGGCCTTCGACAACGTACACCATGCCTTCCTGTGGGCGGCGCTGCGCTGGAAGGGCGTGCCCGAGACCTTTGTAGGCTATGTGCGACTGCTGTACCACGGCGCGGCCATCGTCCCGCAGCTGAACGGGCACCGCGGCGCACCGATCCTCATCCAGTCGGGCGTACGGCAGGGATGCCCGCTCAGCGCGCTGCTCTATGTGCTGAGCCTGGACGCGGTGCTGTGTCGGCTGGAACTGGAGAAAGGCATCACCGGTGTGCGCTTCCACCTGGCCACCC
>NC_139458.1:455000-457500 GCF_057233095.1 Heloderma suspectum
AACCCTATACCTAACTCAACCCTAACCCTAACCCCAACCCTAACCCTAACCCTAACCCTAACCCTATACCTAACCCCAACCCTAACCCTAACCCTAACCCTAACCCCAACCCTAACCCTACACCTAACTCAACCCTAACCCTTACCCTAACCCTAACCCTAACCCTAACCCCAACCCTAACCCTATACCTATCTCAACCCTAACCCTAACCCTAACCCTAACCCTAACCCTAACCCTAACCCTAACCCTATACCTAACTCAACCCTAACCCTAACCCCAACCCTAACCCTAACCCTAACCATAACCCTAACCCTATACCTATCTCAACCCTAACCCTAACCCTAACCCTAACCCCAACCCTAACACCAACCCTAACCCTAACCCTAACCCTAACCCCAACCCTAACCCTATACCTAACTCAACCCTAACCCTAACCCTAAACCTAACCCTAACCCTAACGCTAACCCTAACCCTAACCCTATACCTAACTCAACCCTAACCCTAACCCCAACCCTAACCCTAACCCTAACCCTAACCCTCACCCTAACCCTATACCTAACCCCAACCCTAACCCTAACCCTAACCCTAACCCTAACCCTAACCCCAACCCTAACCCTAACCCTAACCCTATACCTAACTCAACCCTAACCCTAACCCTAACCCCAACCCTAACCCTAACCCCAACCCTAACCCTAACCCTAACCCTACACCTAACTCAACCGTAACCCTAACCCCAACCCTAACCCTAACTCAACCCTAACCCTAACCCTAACCCTAACCCTAACCCTAACCCCAACATTAACCCTATACCTAACTCAACCCTAACCCTAACACTAACCCTAACCCTAAACCTAAACCTAACCCTAACCCTAACCCTAACCCTAACCCTAACCCTATACCTAACTCAACCCTAACCCTAACCCCAATCCTAACCCTAACCCTAACCCTAACCCTAACCCTAACCCCAACCCTAACCCTAACCCTAACCCTAACCCTAACCCTAACCCTAACCCCAACCCTAACCCTAACCCTATACCTAACTCAACCCTAACCCTAACCCTAACCCCAACTCTAACCCTAACCCTAACCCTAACCCTAACCCTAACCCCAACCCTAACCCTAACCCCAACCCTAACCCTAACCCTAACCCTAACCCTAACCCTAACCCTAACCCTAACCCCAACCCTAACCCTAACCCCAACCCTAACCCTAACCCTAACCCTATACCTAACTCAACCCTAACCCTAACCCCAACCCTAACCCTAACCCTAACCCTAACCCTAACCCTAACCCTAACCCTAACCCCAACCCTAACCCTATACCTAACTCAACCCTAACCCTAACCCTAACCCTAACCCTAACCCTATAAATAACTCAACCATAACCCTAACCCCAACCCTAACCCTAACCCTAACCCTAACCCTAACCCTATACCTAACCCCAACCCTAACCCTAACCCTAACCCTAACCCTAACCCTAACCCCAACCCTAACCCTAACCCTAACCCTATACCTAACTCAACCCTAACCCTAACCCCAACCCTAACCCTAACCCTAACCCCAACCCTAACCCTTACCCTAACCCCTACCCTAACCCTAACCTCAACCCTAACCCTAACCCTAACCCTAACCCCAACCCTAACCCTAACCCTAACCCTAACCCTAACCCTAACCCTATACCTAACCCCAAACCTAACCCTAACACTAACCCTAACCCTAACCCTAACCCCAACCCTAACCGTAACCCTAACCCTAACCCTAACCCTAACCCCAACCCTAACCCTAACCCTAACCCTAACCCTATACCAAACCCCAACCCTAACCCTAACCCTAACCCTAACCCTAACCCTAACCCTAACCCCAACCCTAACCCTAACCCTAACCCTAACCCTAACCCTAACCCCAACCCTAACCCTAACCCTAACCCTAACCCTAACCCTATACCTAACTCAACCCTAACCCTAACCCCAACCCTAACCCTAACCCTAACCCTAACCCTAACCCTAACCCCAACCCTAACCCTATACCTAACTCAACCCTAAACATAACCCTAACCCTAACCCTAACCCTAACACTAACCCTAACCCTAACCCTAACCCCAACCCTAACCCTAACCCTAACCCTAACCCTAACCCTAACCCCAACCCTAACCCTAACCCTAACCCTAACCCTAACCCCAACCCTAACCCTAACCCCAACCCTAACCCTAACGCTAACCCTAACCCTAAGCCTAACCCTATACCTAACCCTAACCCTAACCCTAACCCTAACCCTAACCCTAACCCTATACCTAACTCAACCCTAACCCTAACCCCAACCCTAACCCTATACCTAACCCTAACCCTAACCCCAACCCTAACCCTAACCCCAACCCTAACCCTAACCCTAACCCTACACCTAACTCAACCGTAACCCTAACCCCAACCCTAACCCTAACTCAACCCTAACCCTAACCCTAACCCTAACCCTAACCCCAACCCTAACCCTATACCTAACTCAAC
>NC_139458.1:655000-662500 GCF_057233095.1 Heloderma suspectum
GCCGGTGGGCCTCGAAAGTAGGCCTCAGGCAGCCAGGCTCTCAGCATTAGCTGGCTGGAGCCTTGCTGATGGGCAGCACTCGGAGGCAGTGGCCTGGGCTGCTACTGGCAGTAAGGAGACAGCGGGGGCTGTGCTGGCCCTGGCTGCAGTGGGGGCCGAGCAAGAGGCCGTTCTCGGAACAACAGCCGAGGGGCTTGGAGAGGAGAGCGTGGAGGGGGAGCAGGCGGGCCCGCAACGCTCTGGGAGGCGCGCTGCCTACCTCGCGCTGTATGAGAGGGTGCGCCCCTGGGCGGAAGGCACCGAGAGGGGAGAGCGGCTGCAGAAGCTGGTGGGCCAGATGGCCGCCCAGCAGGAGCGCCTGGCGGAGCTGGAGGAAATGACGGAGGCGGAGCGGCGGGCCCATGGGCTGGAGGGATTCAGGCGAGAGAAGTCCATGCTCTGGTGATCCCTGCGCGACCTGGAGAGGCGCTGCGATGCCCTCGCGCTCCGTTTCGGGGTGCGGCGCCGCCGGGGAGGTGAAGGGGACGCCTGGGAGTGTGTGGAGAGTCCGGACCGAGCCGGGCGCTCGCCCGGGTCTGACTCCGACTATGCAGGCCAGGAGGCGGAGGGTGGAGACGGGAGAGCCCGCTCCCCGATCAAGCATGCCGCCCTAGGTTGGGTGGGCGGTGCGGTGACACGGGGCCCATCGCCCTCGCCACTGCTGGAGGCAGGGAGGGAGGCGTTAGAGCCCGGAAATGCCCGCGTGTGCTGCAGTGGAGGGCCCCGGGTGGGAGACAGAGAGGGCCTGGTCCTGTCAGAGGGCGGCACCAGCCTCGCGGCGGTGGCGCAGCCTCGGTCCCAGGGAAATGGTGTGAGGGACAGGCACGGCGCACGAAGGCGCTTACCCTGGGAGAGCAGCTCAGGGGATGGCAGCAGCGAGAAGAGCAGCCGCAGCAGCAGCCAGGAGCGCGGCAGCGGGGAGCCGGGCAAAGAGCTCCTGGGCGGCCGCGTCGACGCAGACTTCCTCCGCCAGCAGTTCGGGACGGACTTTGGGTCGTCGGTGGAGGAGGAGACGGACATGAGCCGGGGCCTGCCGGCGCTCCGCTCCTCCTCCGGAGGCAGCGGAGGCGGCTCGCGCGAGTTCCGGATCCTCCAGCGGTGGACGGAAGCTCTCCACACGCCGCTGGCCAGAGTCCATGAGCTCGTGGTGCCGGCAACGTTTGACCGATATGACCTGCTGCGCCTCTGGGGCTACGTGGTCGCCCGCATCGCCCTCCCCGCGGTGCCGACCAACAACCTGTCTAAGTACAGCCAGGGCAGGGTCTGGGACTTCTTCACCCAGACCTTCCGCCCGCTATGGGACACCCTAGCCGGACGTTGCTGTGGGCTCACGGAGAACCAACTCGCCCTCGTTCGCTCCCTGGCGCTGGCTGCGTTACGCCGGATCCTGGTGGGGCGCAGGCCTCGTGGCGCGCCCGCCGACTTCCCGGCCTGGCTGGAGGCGGGCAGCCTGGTGCGCACGTTCCAAGATATCCACCGGACGTGGGTCGTCGCCCCGAGCGACGCGCCGGTACTTTTCCTGGCCAGGACCGAGGACTGGTCCTCCTTCGTGTCACAGGCGGACTTCCGTGAGTGGCTGGAGAACGTCATCGGCCTCCTGCGCCAGCGGCAGCGCATCGAGAAGCAGCGGCAGGCGGACGAGGGAGCAATGGCTGGCCGTGCGGCAGAGCGGAGGCCGATGGCAGCGGCGCCGGGCGGAGCGGCGGCAGAGCGCGGCGGTCGAGGGCGAGATGACGCGGAGCGTCCAGCGACGGCACGGCTGGCGCGACCGACGGGGACAGCGCCGCGGGCGGCCCAATCGGAGGTGCCGCCCACGGCGGCCGGTGAGTCTCTGGGCTCCGGGGAGCGGGAGGATGACCTGGGAGGTCCGGGTGGCAGCGGCGGAGAGTGCGGCGAGCCGGCGGGCCCGTTCAAAGCCCCGGGAAGGCCGCCCTCGGCCGCGGGTTCGAGGAAACGAGGGGAGAAGCGCCTCGGCAGCGCCGGCTCTGCGGCGGAGGAGGACTCGGCCAAGAAGCGGCCCAGGAAGGGTCCTGGGCGGGCCTCCGGGTCAGGAGCGAGCAGCGGCGCCGGAGTCACAGGGGCACGGCAAGCGGGACGGGCTGCCTCAGACACGGAGCAGGAGCAGGAGGGGGGGCTCCGGGGAGAGGCCGGTCTGTCCCCAGGTACTGCCGTGCCTGTTGCTGTGCCTCCTGCAGGTGCTCGGAACGGCGGCAGAGATGGCGGCGCTAGGCGGAACTCCGCGACCCCGAGGGACGAGGCCACGGCCGGGACGGCAGCGTCGGCAGCTCAGCGGGAACAGCGGACGGCGGCGAACGGCGGGACGCGCTCCTACGCCTCGGTGGCTGGCAACGCGCGTGCAGAGCGGCGCGGCGGGCGCCGTGGAGGTGGTGGCGGCAGCGGCACAGGGGACGCCTTTCCCTGGGATGAGGACGGCGAGGAGGAGGATGAGGAGGGCTACCTGGGCCGCCTGCTCGACGGCCTGTCGGACGGGTCGGGCGCGAGGAGCAGAGACCCGTGGCGGCGCTACGTTGTGCGCTTCCGCTACCGGGGGGCTGACCTGGAAGACACGCGGGACTACCTGGCCTCGGTCCTCCTGCTGGAGACTTTGGCCTTCGACAGGGCGGATGTGGTGGCCCTCATTCAACTTCCAGGCTCGCGTGAGACGGACGTCTGCCTGGCGTCCGAGAACGCCTACCGCCGCTTTTGGGTGGGCTGCAAAGCGGCGCAGCGCGCCAACCCGGCCCTGCTGGCGGACTTTGAGGTGGTGCCGCTCTTCCGGGGTGACACGAAGGTCCTGACCGTCATCTTCAGGACCTCTGCCATCCCGGAGGAGGACGTGACTCTCTGGGTGTCACGCTATGCAAAAATACTCATGGGACCTGACAAGAAGCGTGACCGGCACGGTTTTTGGACTGGGGAATACCGTTGCGTAGTCGCCTTCAAGGGGGAGGAGACGGGAGGAGGCCGCATCCCAAAGTACTTCTACCTGGGGGCGGAGAGGGGCATCACACGGTACAGCGGCCAGCCGCCGGCGTGCTTCCAGTGCGGCTCCTACGGCCACCGGCGGCGGAACTGCACCACGCCGCTGTGCTCGCGGTGCGGCGTCCGCGGACACGCAACGGCCGCCTGCCAGGCCAGCATCCGCTGCAACCTGTGCGAGGAGCCCGGGCACACCTACTTTTGGTGTCCGCGTGCCCAGTACAACCGGGAGGACGAGGAGCGGTGGGGTGCGGCGAACAGGGCCGCCCAGGCGGGGCGGGAGCGTGCAGAGGCACAGGCCTGGCATCAAGCGCAACAGAGACGGCGGGAAGGGGAGGCGCAAGGTGTGAGGCCGGGGGCTCCGGACAGGGCCCGCGCCCAAGAGTCAAAGGCCCGGGGGGGCGCTGGCAACCAGGGGGAGGAGGGCGCCGACTGGCGGACGGTCACCCGCCGGCCGGCAGGAAAGAAAGGCAGGACCCCGGATGCCGGGGTTGCAGGCGCCGCGCCACGTGCTACAGGCGTAGAGGTGTGGCGGGCACAAAACACCGTGTTACAGACATGCAACGCCTTCAGACTCCTCGGGGAAGGTGAGTGGCAAGGGCCAGGCCAACGCCTACATGCCGACAACGACCCTGGTCTAGAAGAGGACCGGCAAGGGGGGAGCGCGGCCGAAGAGCAGACGGCAACCAAGGAGGGGCAGGCAGGCGGGGAAGACGCCTCTCCGCCGCCAGTGCAGCCGCTCCCGCCGCGAGAGCAGCAGCCCGAGGATGCGCAGCGGGCCCGGAAGATGAAGAGGCGGCGGCGGGGAGGGGGTGCCGCGACGGAGTCGGGGACCCCAAGCGTGGGTACAGCCCCGGTGGGGAGGGATAGAGAGGGCCGGCCGTCGCAGAAGACACCCGACTTGCCCACCGACCCCGAACTATCAGCAGACCTGTCAGCTGTCCCGCCAACTGGCCCCAACACCGTACTACAAGCGCGGAGTGAGCAACAGGACGGGACTGACCCCAACGGCGAGCTGGATGAAAGGCAGGCTTTTACGTGCATGGTGGAGGTCGGCTCAGGAGCAGTGACAGCTCCCGCCATGGATGGAACAGGAAACATCGTGCGAGGCTGCCCGGGAGGCCGGAGGCGACCAGAAAAAGAAATCAGGGCACCGGACAGTAGGTCGACGGAGAGTGCGGTGGAGGACACCGGGGATGAGCTCGCCCTGGTCCCGTACGCCCTCTCCCCAGAGCACAGTGCGCCTCCGCCCTGGGAGTCACCCGGACCCCCCCACGCGTGCCCGGATGCGCGACCTGGTGAGGCTACACCTCCGGCTTGGCCTCCGGAGGGGGTAGGGAAGTCTGCGGCCGCCGCAACCCCCTGAACGCCATGACTGCGCTACGCCTCGCGACGTGGAACGCTAGGGGCTTGCGCTCGTGGCGCAGGGCGGAGGAGATCCTGCCAACCCTGGCAGCGCTGGCGCAGGACGTGCTCATCTTGCAGGAGCTGCACTTCACCAACGAGCAGCAGCGGAGCCGAGCACAGCGGCTCTGGACCGCCGGGCCGTCGGTGTGGTCCTACGACGGCGAGGAAGGCTCGGCGGGCGTGGCGCTGCTCTTCCGCTCGCGGGCCGACCTCGCCATCGACGGAGTCGTGGAAGCGGTGCCGGGGAGGCTGCTGGTGGCGGACCTGACGCTGCGGAGCGTATCGGCGAGCGGGACGGCGGAGGAGCGTGCCTTCCGCATCTGCGGGCTCTACGCCCCCGTACAGGCCGCACGGCGGCGGGCTTTCTGGGCACATCTGCGGAACGCGTGCCACACGCGTCGTTGCCTGCTCGTGGCCGGGGATTTTAACAACCGCTCCCGGCTCTCAGACCGCAGCGCGTACGTGGGCGGGGTGCGCACGGCGGGCGAGGCCGAGCGCCCGCTGCATGGTGGCGGCGCCCCGCTGCTGCCAGACGAGCGTGAGCTGGAGCGCTTCCTGGCACAGGCCGGACTGGCGGACAAGGCACGCGAGGCCCCTAACGCGCTCGACTTCTTCCCAGTAGGGTGCCGGAGGGCGTACGCAGGCAGTTATCCGCCCGTCGGGGACGGTGCCGCTGCACGCTACACGTTCTACCACCCGTGCTTTGCCAGCCGCGTGGACCGGGTACGCGCACCGGAGAGTGTCTACGTACAGCGTTGCGCCGTGACCATCACCCCGTGGTCCGACCACGGGATACTGCGCCTAGAGCTGGCTGTAGGCGAAGTCTTCCCGAGGGGGCGACCCCTTTGGCGCCTGCGCCCGGAGGCGCTTCAGCGGGAGGAGTGCCGCGCGCTGGTAGCGACCACGCTGGCGTGCCTGCTGTCGCTGCGCACGGCGGGCCTATACAGGGATGCGGCCCCGCTGGAGTGGTGGGAGCGAGTCAAGCGAGAGGTGCGGCAGCGGTGCCGGCGGCAGGAGCGGGCGGCCTACTCCGCAGAGACACGCCGCTACCACGATGCCGTCTACCACTTCCTACAGTGCCACGCGCGTGCCGGGCGCGGCCAGCCTGTCGACACCAAGGTCCTGACACAGGCGCGGGAGAGCATCGCGCATTACCAGCGCGAGCGCTGGGACCGGCGGCGCCGGGCCAAGGTGTGCCGCACGCGTGGTGGCAGCGTAGATGTTGACGAGTGGGCGAAGACCAGGGGCGGTGGCGCAAGCCCACCGGCAGCCATCCAAGGGCTGCGCAGGACGGAGGCGGACGGCGTCAGCACGAGCCCGGGAGAGATGCTCCAGGTCGTTGAGGATTTCTATGGCGCCCTTTTTGCAAAGAAGACCCAGATCGCTGCCAACCAAAGCGAGGCCTTCCTGCACGCCATCGATGCGATGCCCGGCGATGGCGGGAGGCGGGGCTGGCGCAGCCTGTGTGAGGGCCTGAACGAGGAGGACGCACGCGGCCTGGTGGCACCCATCGCCGAGGAAGAGGTGGCGGCGGCCATCGCGCGCGGGCGCAGCCGCTCTGCGCCAGGCCCCGATGGCCTCGGCTGGGCCTTCTACAAGAAATTCCGTGCCTGGCTGGCACGCCCCCTGGCGGAAGTCTTCACGGCGTGCCTGGCACAGGACCGGACTAGCGTGACTTTTGGCGAGGGCACGCTCGTCCTCTTCCCCAAGCGCGGAGACCTGACGCTGCTCAAGAACTGGCGCCCCATCGTGCTGACCAACGTTGACTACCGCGTGCTGGCAGCAGTGCTCAACGCACGGCTGGCGGCCGTGGCCGGGAAGATCGTGGTGCGTGCGCAGACCAGCGCGGTGCCGGGGCGCGCCATGCAGGACTCGCTCTGCGCACTACGTGAAGTCTTCCAGCTAGCACGCATGGGCCAGTGGCGCGGGCTGCTGCTCCAGCTGGACCAGGAGAAGGCCTTCGACAACGTACACCATGCCTTCCTGTGGGCGGCGCTGCGCTGGAAGGGCGTGCCCGAGACCTTTGTAGGCTATGTGCGACTGCTGTACCACGGCGCGGCCATCGTCCCGCAGCTGAACGGGCACCGCGGCGCACCGATCCTCATCCAGTCGGGCGTACGGCAGGGATGCCCGCTCAGCGCGCTGCTCTATGTGCTGAGCCTGGACGCGGTGCTGTGTCGGCTGGAACTGGAGAAAGGCATCACCGGTGTGCGCTTCCACCTGGCCACCCGGATGACAGTGGAAGGAGGAGCGGCCGGAGTCCACCCGCGGAAGTGGCCCCAGCACACCGGGAGCAGCGACGACGACAGCAGCGAAGGCGGCGGTGGCGGCGGCCCTCAAAACGGCCGGGCCTCGGCAGCGCCTACACTCAAGCTCGTAGCGCACGCGGATGACGTCTCACTGCTTGTGCGAGATGACAATGCGGAGCTGACAGAAGTGCGGAGGGTTTTTGACGCATACGCAGCGGCGTCCGGAGCGTGCCTGAATGCCGAGAAAAGCTTTGTCGTCTCTTTCGATGCGCTGGAGGGTACGGTACGGCGGAAGCCACTAGCACAGCGGCTGCGCAGCGGTGGAAGCGGTGGCGGCGGCCCAGCGAGGGGAGCCGGCGTGGCGGAGGCCACCGAACCAGGCGCCGGTGACGTGGAAGCGGAGAACGACGTCAAGCTGCTCGGCATCCGCTTTTCAGTGCGGAGGGACGGCTGGAAGTGCAACTGGCACTCCTGGGCAGAAGGGGTCCGCAACAGGGTGGCACAGTGGAAGCACTGGCGGCTCACCCTGTACCAGAAAGCACGCTATGTGCGCACCTACCTGCTCCCGGCGGCGGCCAACCTGGCAGCAGTGTACCCGCCCCCGGAGCGGCTCGTGCAAGACATCAGCGCAGAACTGTTCACCTTCCTGTGGGGCATGCGCACGTTCCCACTGGCACGCGTGGTGGCGTACCGGCCCGTCGCGCAGGCGGGGCTGGCCTTCCCGGCAGTTGGGCCGGCGCTGCTGGCCTCCTTCCTGGCCTGCAACTTCGGGAAGTGGGCGCTTGCACGTGCGGAGGCAAGCGGTGCGGCGCCAGAAGGCCGCCCG
>NC_139458.1:705000-710000 GCF_057233095.1 Heloderma suspectum
GAGCAGAGACCCGTGGCGGCGCTACGTTGTGCGCTTCCGCTACCGGGGGGCTGACCTGGAAGACACGCGGGACTACCTGGCCTCGGTCCTCCTGCTGGAGACTTTGGCCTTCGACAGGGCGGATGTGGTGGCCCTCATTCAACTTCCAGGCTCGCGTGAGACGGACGTCTGCCTGGCGTCCGAGAACGCCTACCGCCGCTTTTGGGTGGGCTGCAAAGCGGCGCAGCGCGCCAACCCGGCCCTGCTGGCGGACTTTGAGGTGGTGCCGCTCTTCCGGGGTGACACGAAGGTCCTGACCGTCATCTTCAGGACCTCTGCCATCCCGGAAGAGGACGTGACTCTCTGGGTGTCACGCTATGCAAAAATACTCATGGGACCTGACAAGAAGCGTGACCGGCACGGTTTTTGGACTGGGGAATACCGTTGCGTAGTCGCCTTCAAGGGGGAGGAGACGGGAGGAGGCCGCATCCCAAAGTACTTCTACCTGGGGGCGGAGAGGGGCATCACACGGTACAGCGGCCAGCCGCCGGCGTGCTTCCAGTGCGGCTCCTACGGCCACCGGCGGCGGAACTGCACCACGCCGCTGTGCTCGCGGTGCGGCGTCCGCGGACACGCAACGGCCGCCTGCCAGGCCAGCATCCGCTGCAACCTGTGCGAGGAGCCCGGGCACACCTACTTTTGGTGTCCGCGTGCCCAGTACAACCGGGAGGACGAGGAGCGGTGGGGTGCGGCGAACAGGGCCGCCCAGGCGGGGCGGGAGCGTGCAGAGGCACAGGCCTGGCATCAAGCGCAACAGAGACGGCGGGAAGGGGAGGCGCAAGGTGTGAGGCCGGGGGCTCCGGACAGGGCCCGCGCCCAAGAGTCAAAGGCCCGGGGGGGCGCTGGCAACCAGGGGGAGGAGGGCGCCGACTGGCGGACGGTCACCCGCCGGCCGGCAGGAAAGAAAGGCAGGACCCCGGATGCCGGGGTTGCAGGCGCCGCGCCACGGGCTACAGGCGTGGAGGTGTGGCGGGCACAAAACACCGTGTTACAGACATGCAACGCCTTCAGACTCCTCGGGGAAGGTGAGTGGCAAGGGCCAGGCCAACGCCTACATGCCGACAACGACCCTGGTCTAGAAGAGGACCGGCAAGGGGGGAGCGCGGCCGAAGAGCAGATGGCAACCAAGGAGGGGCAGGCAGGCGGGGAAGACGCCTCTCCGCCGCCAGTGCAGCCGCTCCCGCCGCGAGAGCAGCAGCCCGAGGATGCGCAGCAGGCCCGGAAGATGAAGAGGCGGCGGCGGGGAGGGGGTGCCGCGACGGAGTCGGGGACCCCAAGCGTGGGTACAGCCCCGGTGGGGAGGGATAGAGAGGGCCGGCCGTCGCAGAAGACACCCGACTTGCCCACCGACCCCGAACTATCAGCAGACCTGTCAGTTGTCCCGCCAACTGGCCCCAACACCGTACTACAAGCGCGGAGTGAGCAACAGGACGGGACTGACCCCAACGGCGAGCTGGATGAAAGGCAGGACTTTACGTGCATGGTGGAGGTCGGCTCAGGAGCAGTGACAGCTCCTGCCATGGATGGAACAGGAAACATCGTGCGAGGCTGCCCGGGAGGCCGGAGGCGACCAGAAAAAGATATCAGGGCACCGGACAGTAGGTCGACGGAGAGTGCGGTGGAGGACACCGGGGACGAGCTCGCCCTGGTCCCGTACGCCCTCTCCCCAGAGCGCAGTGCGCCTCCGCCCTGGGAGTCACCCGGACCCCCCCACGCGTGCCCGGATGCGCGACCTGGTGAGGCTACACCTCCGGCTTGGCCTCCGGAGGGGGTAGGGAAGTCTGCGGTCGCCGCAACCCCCTGAACGCCATGACTGCGCTACGCCTCGCGACGTGGAACGCTAGGGGCTTGCGCTCGTGGCGCAGGGCGGAGGAGATCCTGCCAACCCTGGCAGCGCTGGCGCAGGACGTGCTCATCTTGCAGGAGCTGCACTTCACCAACGAGCAGCAGCGGAGCCGAGCACAGCGGCTCTGGACCGCCGGGCCGTCGGTGTGGTCCTACGACGGCGAGGAAGGCTCGGCGGGCGTGGCGCTGCTCTTCCGCTCGCGGGCCGACCTCGCCATCGACGGAGTCGTGGAAGCGGTGCCGGGGAGGCTGCTGGTGGCGGACCTGACGCTGCGGAGCGTATCGGCGAGCGGGACGGCGGAGGAGCGTGCCCTCCGCATCTGCGGGCTCTACGCCCCCATACAGGCCGCACGGCGGCGGGCTTTCTGGGCACATCTGCGGAACGCGTGCCACACGCGTCGTTGCCTGCTCGTGGCCGGGGATTTTAACAACCGCTCCCGGCTCTCAGACCGCAGCGCGTACGTGGGCGGGGTGCGCACGGCGGGCGAGGCCGAGCGCCCGCTGCATGGTGGCGGCGCCCCGCTGCTGCCAGACGAGCGTGAGCTGGAGCGCTTCCTGGCAGAGGCCGGACTGGCGGACAAGGCACGCGAGGCCCCTAACGTGCTCGACTTCTTCCCAGTAGGGTGCCGGAGGGCGTACGCAGGCAGTTATCCGCCCGTCGGGGACGGCGCCGCTGCACGCTACACGTTCTACCACCCGTGCTTTGCCAGCCGCGTGGACCGGGTACGCGCACCGGAGAGTATCTACGTACAGCGTTGCGCCGTGACCATCACCCCGTGGTCCGACCACGGGATACTGCGCCTAGAGCTGGCTGTGGGCGAAGTCTTCCCGAGGGGGCGACCCCTTTGGCGCCTGCGCCCGGAGGCGCTTCAGCGGGAGGAGTGCCGCGCGCTGGTAGCGACCACGCTGGCGTGCCTGCTGTCGCTGCGCATGGCGGGCCTATACAGGGATGCGGCCCCGCTGGAGTGGTGGGAGCGAGTCAAGCGAGAGGTGCGGCAGCGGTGCCGGCGGCAGGAGCGGGCGGCCTACTCCGCAGAGACACGCCGCTACCACGATGCCGTCTACCACTTCCTACAGTGCCACGCGCGTGCCGGGCGCGGCCAGCCTGTCGACACCAAGGTCCTGACACAGGCGCGGGAGAGCATCGCGCACTACCAGCGCGAGCGCTGGGACCGGCGGCGCCGGGCCAAGGTGTGCCGCACGCGTGGTGGCAGCGTAGATGTTGACGAGTGGGCGAAGACCAGGGGCGGTGGCGCAAGCCCACCGGCAGCCATCCAAGGGCTGCGCAGGACGGAGGCGGACGGCGTCAGCACGAGCCCGGGAGAGATGCTCCAGGTCGTTGAGGATTTCTATGGCGCCCTTTTTGCAAAGAAGACCCAGATCGCTGCCAACCAAAGCGAGGCCTTCCTGCACGCCATCGATGCGATGCCCGGCGATGGCGGGAGGCGGGGCTGGCGCAGCCTGTGTGAGGGCCTGAACGAGGAGGACGCACGCGGCCTGGTGGCACCCATCGCCGAGGAAGAGGTGGCGGCGGCCATCGCGCGCGGGCGCAGCCGCTCTGCGCCAGGCCCCGATGGCCTCGGCTGGGCCTTCTACAAGAAATTCCGTGCCTGGCTGGCACGCCCCCTGGCGGAAGTCTTCACGGCGTGCCTGGCACAGGACCGGACTAGCGTGACTTTTGGCGAGGGCACGCTCGTCCTCTTCCCCAAGCGCGGAGACCTGACGCTGCTCAAGAACTGGCGCCCCATCGTGCTGACCAACGTTGACTACCGCGTGCTGGCAGCAGTGCTCAACGCACGGCTGGCGGCCGTGGCCGGGAAGATCGTGGTGCGTGCGCAGACCAGCGCGGTGCCGGGGCGCACCATGCAGGACTCGCTCTGCGCACTACGTGAAGTCTTCCAGCTAGCACGCATGGGCCAGTGGCGCGGGCTGCTGCTCCAGCTGGACCAGGAGAAGGCCTTCGACAACGTACACCATGCCTTCCTGTGGGCGGCGCTGCGCTGGAAGGGCGTGCCCGAGACCTTTGTAGGCTATGTGCGACTGCTGTACCACGGCGCGGCCATCGTCCCGCAGCTGAACGGGCACCGCGGCACACCGATCCTCATTCAGTCGGGCGTACGGCAGGGATGCCCGCTCAGCGCGCTGCTCTATGTGCTGAGCCTGGACGCGGTGCTGTGTCGGCTGGAACTGGAGAAAGGCATCACCGGTGTGCGCTTCCACCTGGCCACCCGGATGACAGTGGAAGGAGGAGCGGCCGGAGTCCACCCGCGGAAGTGGCCCCAGCACACCGGGAGCAGCGACGACGACAGCAGCGAAGGCGGCGGTGGCGGCGGCCCTCAAAACGGCCGGGCCTCGGCAGCGCCTACACTCAAGCTCGTAGCGCACGCGGATGACGTCTCACTGCTCGTGCGAGATGACAATGCGGAGTTGACAGAAGTGCGGAGGGTTTTTGACGCATACGCAGCGGCGTCCGGAGCGTGCCTGAATGCCGAGAAAAGCTTTGTCGTCTCTTTCGATGCGCTGGAGGGTACGGTACGGCGGAAGCCACTAGCGCAGCGGCTGCGCAGCGGTGGAAGCGGTGGCGGCGGCCCAGCGAGGAGAGCCGGCGTGGCGGAGGCCACCGAACCAGGCGCCGGTGACGTGGAAGCGGAGAACGACGTCAAGCTGCTCGGCATCCGCTTTTCCGTGCGGAGGGACGGCTGGAAGTGCAACTGGCACTCCTGGGCAGAAGGGGTCCGCAACAGGGTAGCACAGTGGAAGCCCTGGCGGCTCACCCTGTACCAGAAAGCACGCTATATGCGCACCTACCTGCTCCCGGCGGCGGCCAACCTGGCAGCAGTGTACCCGCCCCCGGAGCGGCTCGTGCAAGACATCAGCGCAGAACTGTTCACCTTCCTGTGGGGCATGCGCACGTTCCCACTGGCACGCGTGGTGGCGTACCGGCCCGTCGCGCAGGCGGGGCTGGCCTTCCCGGCAGTTGGGCCGGCGCTGCTGGCTTCCTTCCTGGCCTGCAACTTCGGGAAGTGGGCGCTTGCACGTGCGGAGGCAAGCGGTGCGGCGCCAGAAGGCCGCCCGCGCGTAGCAGAGCACTTCTGGATGGAAGGTTTCGAGCGTGG
>NC_139458.1:732500-737500 GCF_057233095.1 Heloderma suspectum
CGCCCGCCGACTTCCCGGCCTGGCTGGAGGCGGGCAGCCTGGTGCGCACGTTCCAAGATATCCACCGGACGTGGGTCGTCGCCCCGAGCGACGCGCCGGTACTTTTCCTGGCCAGGACCGAGGACTGGTCCTCCTTCGTGCCACAGGCGGACTTCCGTGAGTGGCTGGAGACCGTCATCGGCCTCCTGCGCCAGCGGCAGCGCATCGAGAAGCAGCGGCAGGCGGACGAGGGAGAAATGGCCGGCCGTGCGACAGAGCGGAGGCCGATGGCAGCGGCGCCGGGCGGAGCGGCGGCAGAGCGCGGCGGTCGAGGGCGAGATGACGCGGAGCGTCCAGCGACGGCACGGCTGGCGCGACCGACGGGGACAGCGCCGCGGGCGGCCCAATCGGAGGTGCCGCCCACGGCGGCCGGTGAGTCTCTGGGCTCCGGGGAGCGGGAGGATGACCTGGGAGGTCCGGGTGGCAGCGGCGGAGAGTGCGGCGAGCCGGCGGGCCCGTTCAAAGCGGCAGAGGAGGACTCGGCCAAGAAGCGGCCCAGGAAGGGTCCTGGGCGGGCCTCCGGGTCAGGAGCGAGCAGCGGCGCCGGAGTCACAGGGGCACGGCAAGCGGGACGGGCTGCCTCAGACACGGAGCAGGAGCAGGAGGGGGGGCTCCGGGGAGAGGCCGGTCTGTCCCCAGGTACTGCCGTGCCTGTTGCTGTGCCTCCCGCAGGTGCTCGGAACGGCGGCAGAGATGGCGGCGCCAGGCGGAACTCCGCGACCCCGAAGGACGAGGCCACGGCCGGGACGGCAGCGTCGGCATCTCAGCGGGAACAGCGGACGGCGGCGAACGGCGGGACGCGCTCCTACGCCTCGGTGGCCGGCAACGCGCGTGCAGAGCGGCGCGGCGGGCGCCGTGGAGGTGGTGGCGGCAGCGGCACAGGGGACGCCTTTCCCTGGGATGAGGACGGCGAGGAGGAGGATGAGGAGGGCTACCTGGGCCGCCTGCTCGACGGCCTGTCGGACGGGTCGGGCGCGAGGAGCAGAGACCCGTGGCGGCGCTACGTTGTGCGCTTCCGCTACCGGGGGGCTGACCTGGAAGACACGCGGGACTACCTGGCCTCGGTCCTCCTGCTGGAGACTTTGGCCTTCGACAGGGCGGATGTGGTGGCCCTCATTCAACTTCCAGGCTCGCGTGAGACGGACGTCTGCCTGGCGTCCGAGAACGCCTACCGCCGCTTTTGGGTGGGCTGCAAAGCGGCGCAGCGCGCCAACCCGGCCCTGCTGGCGGACTTTGAGGTGGTGCCGCTCTTCCGGGGTGACACGAAGGTCCTGACCGTCATCTTCAGGACCTCTGCCATCCCGGAAGAGGACGTGACTCTCTGGGTGTCACGCTATGCAAAAATACTCATGGGACCTGACAAGAAGCGTGACCGGCACGGTTTTTGGACTGGGGAATACCGTTGCGTAGTCGCCTTCAAGGGGGAGGAGACGGGAGGAGGCCGCATCCCAAAGTACTTCTACCTGGGGGCGGAGAGGGGCATCACACGGTACAGCGGCCAGCCGCCGGCGTGCTTCCAGTGCGGCTCCTACGGCCACCGGCGGCGGAACTGCACCACGCCGCTGTGCTCGCGGTGCGGCGTCCGCGGACACGCAACGGCCGCCTGCCAGGCCAGCATCCGCTGCAACCTGTGCGAGGAGCCCGGGCACACCTACTTTTGGTGTCCGCGTGCCCAGTACAACCGGGAGGACGAGGAGCGGTGGGGTGCGGCGAACAGGGCCGCCCAGGCGGGGCGGGAGCGTGCAGAGGCACAGGCCTGGCATCAAGCGCAACAGAGACGGCGGGAAGGGGAGGCGCAAGGTGTGAGGCCGGGGGCTCCGGACAGGGCCCGCGCCCAAGAGTCAAAGGCCCGGGGGGGCGCTGGCAACCAGGGGGAGGAGGGCGCCGACTGGCGGACGGTCACCCGCCGGCCGGCAGGAAAGAAAGGCAGGACCCCGGATGCCGGGGTTGCAGGCGCCGCGCCACGGGCTACAGGCGTGGAGGTGTGGCGGGCACAAAACACCGTGTTACAGACATGCAACGCCTTCAGACTCCTCGGGGAAGGTGAGTGGCAAGGGCCAGGCCAACGCCTACATGCCGACAACGACCCTGGTCTAGAAGAGGACCGGCAAGGGGGGAGCGCGGCCGAAGAGCAGATGGCAACCAAGGAGGGGCAGGCAGGCGGGGAAGACGCCTCTCCGCCGCCAGTGCAGCCGCTCCCGCCGCGAGAGCAGCAGCCCGAGGATGCGCAGCAGGCCCGGAAGATGAAGAGGCGGCGGCGGGGAGGGGGTGCCGCGACGGAGTCGGGGACCCCAAGCGTGGGTACAGCCCCGGTGGGGAGGGATAGAGAGGGCCGGCCGTCGCAGAAGACACCCGACTTGCCCACCGACCCCGAACTATCAGCAGACCTGTCAGTTGTCCCGCCAACTGGCCCCAACACCGTACTACAAGCGCGGAGTGAGCAACAGGACGGGACTGACCCCAACGGCGAGCTGGATGAAAGGCAGGACTTTACGTGCATGGTGGAGGTCGGCTCAGGAGCAGTGACAGCTCCTGCCATGGATGGAACAGGAAACATCGTGCGAGGCTGCCCGGGAGGCCGGAGGCGACCAGAAAAAGATATCAGGGCACCGGACAGTAGGTCGACGGAGAGTGCGGTGGAGGACACCGGGGACGAGCTCGCCCTGGTCCCGTACGCCCTCTCCCCAGAGCGCAGTGCGCCTCCGCCCTGGGAGTCACCCGGACCCCCCCACGCGTGCCCGGATGCGCGACCTGGTGAGGCTACACCTCCGGCTTGGCCTCCGGAGGGGGTAGGGAAGTCTGCGGTCGCCGCAACCCCCTGAACGCCATGACTGCGCTACGCCTCGCGACGTGGAACGCTAGGGGCTTGCGCTCGTGGCGCAGGGCGGAGGAGATCCTGCCAACCCTGGCAGCGCTGGCGCAGGACGTGCTCATCTTGCAGGAGCTGCACTTCACCAACGAGCAGCAGCGGAGCCGAGCACAGCGGCTCTGGACCGCCGGGCCGTCGGTGTGGTCCTACGACGGCGAGGAAGGCTCGGCGGGCGTGGCGCTGCTCTTCCGCTCGCGGGCCGACCTCGCCATCGACGGAGTCGTGGAAGCGGTGCCGGGGAGGCTGCTGGTGGCGGACCTGACGCTGCGGAGCGTATCGGCGAGCGGGACGGCGGAGGAGCGTGCCCTCCGCATCTGCGGGCTCTACGCCCCCATACAGGCCGCACGGCGGCGGGCTTTCTGGGCACATCTGCGGAACGCGTGCCACACGCGTCGTTGCCTGCTCGTGGCCGGGGATTTTAACAACCGCTCCCGGCTCTCAGACCGCAGCGCGTACGTGGGCGGGGTGCGCACGGCGGGCGAGGCCGAGCGCCCGCTGCATGGTGGCGGCGCCCCGCTGCTGCCAGACGAGCGTGAGCTGGAGCGCTTCCTGGCAGAGGCCGGACTGGCAGACAAGGCACGCGAGGCCCCTAACGTGCTCGACTTCTTCCCAGTAGGGTGCCGGAGGGCGTACGCAGGCAGTTATCCGCCCGTCGGGGACGGCGCCGCTGCACGCTACACGTTCTACCACCCGTGCTTTGCCAGCCGCGTGGACCGGGTACGCGCACCGGAGAGTATCTACGTACAGCGTTGCGCCGTGACCATCACCCCGTGGTCCGACCACGGGATACTGCGCCTAGAGCTGGCTGTGGGCGAAGTCTTCCCGAGGGGGCGACCCCTTTGGCGCCTGCGCCCGGAGGCGCTTCAGCGGGAGGAGTGCCGCGCGCTGGTAGCGACCACGCTGGCGTGCCTGCTGTCGCTGCGCACGGCGGGCCTATACAGGGATGCGGCCCCGCTGGAGTGGTGGGAGCGAGTCAAGCGAGAGGTGCGGCAGCGGTGCCGGCGGCAGGAGCGGGCGGCCTACTCCGCAGAGACACGCCGCTACCACGATGCCGTCTACCACTTCCTACAGTGCCACGCGCGTGCCGGGCGCGGCCAGCCTGTCGACACCAAGGTCCTGACACAGGCGCGGGAGAGCATCGCGCACTACCAGCGCGAGCGCTGGGACCGGCGGCGCCGGGCCAAGGTGTGCCGCACGCGTGGTGGCAGCGTAGATGTTGACGAGTGGGCGAAGACCAGGGGCGGTGGCGCAAGCCCACCGGCAGCCATCCAAGGGCTGCGCAGGACGGAGGCGGACGGCGTCAGCACGAGCCCGGGAGAGATGCTCCAGGTCGTTGAGGATTTCTATGGCGCCCTTTTTGCAAAGAAGACCCAGATCGCTGCCAACCAAAGCGAGGCCTTCCTGCACGCCATCGATGCGATGCCCGGCGATGGCGGGAGGCGGGGCTGGCGCAGCCTGTGTGAGGGCCTGAACGAGGAGGACGCACGCGGCCTGGTGGCACCCATCGCCGAGGAAGAGGTGGCGGCGGCCATCGCGCGCGGGCGCAGCCGCTCTGCGCCAGGCCCCGATGGCCTCGGCTGGGCCTTCTACAAGAAATTCCGTGCCTGGCTGGCACGCCCCCTGGCGGAAGTCTTCACGGCGTGCCTGGCACAGGACCGGACTAGCGTGACTTTTGGCGAGGGCACGCTCGTCCTCTTCCCCAAGCGCGGAGACCTGACGCTGCTCAAGAACTGGCGCCCCATCGTGCTGACCAACGTTGACTACCGCGTGCTGGCAGCAGTGCTCAACGCACGGCTGGCGGCCGTGGCCGGGAAGATCGTGGTGCGTGCGCAGACCAGCGCGGTGCCGGGGCGCACCATGCAGGACTCGCTCTGCGCACTACGTGAAGTCTTCCAGCTAGCACGCATGGGCCAGTGGCGCGGGCTGCTGCTCCAGCTGGACCAGGAGAAGGCCTTCGACAACGTACACCATGCCTTCCTGTGGGCGGCGCTGCGCTGGAAGGGCGTGCCCGAGACCTTTGTAGGCTATGTGCGACTGCTGTACCACGGCGCGGCCATCGTCCCGCAGCTGAACGGGCACCGCGGCACACCGA
>NC_139458.1:807500-812500 GCF_057233095.1 Heloderma suspectum
CCGCGGTGCCGACCAACAACCTGTCTAAGTACAGCCAGGGCAAGGTCTGGGACTTCTTCACCCAGACCTTCCGCCCGCTATGGGACACCCTAGCCGGACGTTGCTGTGGGCTCACGGAGAACCAACTCGCCCTTGTTCGCTCCCTGGCGCTGGCTGCGTTACGCCGGATCCTGGTGGGGCGCAGGCCTCGTGGCGCGCCCGCCGACTTCCCGGCCTGGCTGGAGGCGGGCAGCCTGGTGCGCACGTTCCAAGATATCCACCGGACGTGGGTCGTCGCCCCGAGCGACGCGCCGGTACTTTTCCTGGCCAGGACCGAGGACTGGTCCTCCTTCGTGCCACAGGCGGACTTCCGTGAGTGGCTGGAGACCGTCATCGGCCTCCTGCGCCAGCGGCAGCGCATCGAGAAGCAGCGGCAGGCGGACGAGGGAGAAATGGCCGGCCGTGCGACAGAGCGGAGGCCGATGGCAGCGGCGCCGGGCGGAGCGGCGGCAGAGCGCGGCGGTCGAGGGCGAGATGACGCGGAGCGTCCAGCGACGGCACGGCTGGCGCGACCGACGGGGACAGCGCCGCGGGCGGCCCAATCGGAGGTGCCGCCCACGGCGGCCGGTGAGTCTCTGGGCTCCGGGGAGCGGGAGGATGACCTGGGAGGTCCGGGTGGCAGCGGCGGAGAGTGCGGCGAGCCGGCGGGCCCGTTCAAAGCGGCAGAGGAGGACTCGGCCAAGAAGCGGCCCAGGAAGGGTCCTGGGCGGGCCTCCGGGTCAGGAGCGAGCAGCGGCGCCGGAGTCACAGGGGCACGGCAAGCGGGACGGGCTGCCTCAGACACGGAGCAGGAGCAGGAGGGGGGGCTCCGGGGAGAGGCCGGTCTGTCCCCAGGTACTGCCGTGCCTGTTGCTGTGCCTCCCGCAGGTGCTCGGAACGGCGGCAGAGATGGCGGCGCCAGGCGGAACTCCGCGACCCCGAAGGACGAGGCCACGGCCGGGACGGCAGCGTCGGCATCTCAGCGGGAACAGCGGACGGCGGCGAACGGCGGGACGCGCTCCTACGCCTCGGTGGCCGGCAACGCGCGTGCAGAGCGGCGCGGCGGGCGCCGTGGAGGTGGTGGCGGCAGCGGCACAGGGGACGCCTTTCCCTGGGATGAGGACGGCGAGGAGGAGGATGAGGAGGGCTACCTGGGCCGCCTGCTCGACGGCCTGTCGGACGGGTCGGGCGCGAGGAGCAGAGACCCGTGGCGGCGCTACGTTGTGCGCTTCCGCTACCGGGGGGCTGACCTGGAAGACACGCGGGACTACCTGGCCTCGGTCCTCCTGCTGGAGACTTTGGCCTTCGACAGGGCGGATGTGGTGGCCCTCATTCAACTTCCAGGCTCGCGTGAGACGGACGTCTGCCTGGCGTCCGAGAACGCCTACCGCCGCTTTTGGGTGGGCTGCAAAGCGGCGCAGCGCGCCAACCCGGCCCTGCTGGCGGACTTTGAGGTGGTGCCGCTCTTCCGGGGTGACACGAAGGTCCTGACCGTCATCTTCAGGACCTCTGCCATCCCGGAAGAGGACGTGACTCTCTGGGTGTCACGCTATGCAAAAATACTCATGGGACCTGACAAGAAGCGTGACCGGCACGGTTTTTGGACTGGGGAATACCGTTGCGTAGTCGCCTTCAAGGGGGAGGAGACGGGAGGAGGCCGCATCCCAAAGTACTTCTACCTGGGGGCGGAGAGGGGCATCACACGGTACAGCGGCCAGCCGCCGGCGTGCTTCCAGTGCGGCTCCTACGGCCACCGGCGGCGGAACTGCACCACGCCGCTGTGCTCGCGGTGCGGCGTCCGCGGACACGCAACGGCCGCCTGCCAGGCCAGCATCCGCTGCAACCTGTGCGAGGAGCCCGGGCACACCTACTTTTGGTGTCCGCGTGCCCAGTACAACCGGGAGGACGAGGAGCGGTGGGGTGCGGCGAACAGGGCCGCCCAGGCGGGGCGGGAGCGTGCAGAGGCACAGGCCTGGCATCAAGCGCAACAGAGACGGCGGGAAGGGGAGGCGCAAGGTGTGAGGCCGGGGGCTCCGGACAGGGCCCGCGCCCAAGAGTCAAAGGCCCGGGGGGGCGCTGGCAACCAGGGGGAGGAGGGCGCCGACTGGCGGACGGTCACCCGCCGGCCGGCAGGAAAGAAAGGCAGGACCCCGGATGCCGGGGTTGCAGGCGCCGCGCCACGGGCTACAGGCGTGGAGGTGTGGCGGGCACAAAACACCGTGTTACAGACATGCAACGCCTTCAGACTCCTCGGGGAAGGTGAGTGGCAAGGGCCAGGCCAACGCCTACATGCCGACAACGACCCTGGTCTAGAAGAGGACCGGCAAGGGGGGAGCGCGGCCGAAGAGCAGATGGCAACCAAGGAGGGGCAGGCAGGCGGGGAAGACGCCTCTCCGCCGCCAGTGCAGCCGCTCCCGCCGCGAGAGCAGCAGCCCGAGGATGCGCAGCAGGCCCGGAAGATGAAGAGGCGGCGGCGGGGAGGGGGTGCCGCGACGGAGTCGGGGACCCCAAGCGTGGGTACAGCCCCGGTGGGGAGGGATAGAGAGGGCCGGCCGTCGCAGAAGACACCCGACTTGCCCACCGACCCCGAACTATCAGCAGACCTGTCAGTTGTCCCGCCAACTGGCCCCAACACCGTACTACAAGCGCGGAGTGAGCAACAGGACGGGACTGACCCCAACGGCGAGCTGGATGAAAGGCAGGACTTTACGTGCATGGTGGAGGTCGGCTCAGGAGCAGTGACAGCTCCTGCCATGGATGGAACAGGAAACATCGTGCGAGGCTGCCCGGGAGGCCGGAGGCGACCAGAAAAAGATATCAGGGCACCGGACAGTAGGTCGACGGAGAGTGCGGTGGAGGACACCGGGGACGAGCTCGCCCTGGTCCCGTACGCCCTCTCCCCAGAGCGCAGTGCGCCTCCGCCCTGGGAGTCACCCGGACCCCCCCACGCGTGCCCGGATGCGCGACCTGGTGAGGCTACACCTCCGGCTTGGCCTCCGGAGGGGGTAGGGAAGTCTGCGGTCGCCGCAACCCCCTGAACGCCATGACTGCGCTACGCCTCGCGACGTGGAACGCTAGGGGCTTGCGCTCGTGGCGCAGGGCGGAGGAGATCCTGCCAACCCTGGCAGCGCTGGCGCAGGACGTGCTCATCTTGCAGGAGCTGCACTTCACCAACGAGCAGCAGCGGAGCCGAGCACAGCGGCTCTGGACCGCCGGGCCGTCGGTGTGGTCCTACGACGGCGAGGAAGGCTCGGCGGGCGTGGCGCTGCTCTTCCGCTCGCGGGCCGACCTCGCCATCGACGGAGTCGTGGAAGCGGTGCCGGGGAGGCTGCTGGTGGCGGACCTGATGCTGCGGAGCGTATCGGCGAGCGGGACGGCGGAGGAGCGTGCCCTCCGCATCTGCGGGCTCTACGCCCCCATACAGGCCGCACGGCGGCGGGCTTTCTGGGCACATCTGCGGAACGCGTGCCACACGCATCGTTGCCTGCTCGTGGCCGGGGATTTTAACAACCGCTCCCGGCTCTCAGACCGCAGCGCGTACGTGGGCGGGGTGCGCACGGCGGGCGAGGCCGAGCGCCCGCTGCATGGTGGCGGCGCCCCGCTGCTGCCAGACGAGCGTGAGCTGGAGCGCTTCCTGGCAGAGGCCGGACTGGCGGACAAGGCACGCGAGGCCCCTAACGTGCTCGACTTCTTCCCAGTAGGGTGCCGGAGGGCGTACGCAGGCAGTTATCCGCCCGTCGGGGACGGCGCCGCTGCACGCTACACGTTCTACCACCCGTGCTTTGCCAGCCGCGTGGACCGGGTACGCGCACCGGAGAGTATCTACGTACAGCGTTGCGCCGTGACCATCACCCCGTGGTCCGACCACGGGATACTGCGCCTAGAGCTGGCTGTGGGCGAAGTCTTCCCGAGGGGGCGACCCCTTTGGCGCCTGCGCCCGGAGGCGCTTCAGCGGGAGGAGTGCCGCGCGCTGGTAGCGACCACGCTGGCGTGCCTGCTGTCGCTGCGCACGGCGGGCCTATACAGGGATGCGGCCCCGCTGGAGTGGTGGGAGCGAGTCAAGCGAGAGGTGCGGCAGCGGTGCCGGCGGCAGGAGCGGGCGGCCTACTCCGCAGAGACACGCCGCTACCACGATGCCGTCTACCACTTCCTACAGTGCCACGCGCGTGCCGGGCGCGGCCAGCCTGTCGACACCAAGGTCCTGACACAGGCGCGGGAGAGCATCGCGCACTACCAGCGCGAGCGCTGGGACCGGCGGCGCCGGGCCAAGGTGTGCCGCACGCGTGGTGGCAGCGTAGATGTTGACGAGTGGGCGAAGACCAGGGGCGGTGGCGCAAGCCCACCGGCAGCCATCCAAGGGCTGCGCAGGACGGAGGCGGACGGCGTCAGCACGAGCCCGGGAGAGATGCTCCAGGTCGTTGAGGATTTCTATGGCGCCCTTTTTGCAAAGAAGACCCAGATCGCTGCCAACCAAAGCGAGGCCTTCCTGCACGCCATCGATGCGATGCCCGGCGATGGCGGGAGGCGGGGCTGGCGCAGCCTGTGTGAGGGCCTGAACGAGGAGGACGCACGCGGCCTGGTGGCACCCATCGCCGAGGAAGAGGTGGCGGCGGCCATCGCGCGCGGGCGCAGCCGCTCTGCGCCAGGCCCCGATGGCCTCGGCTGGGCCTTCTACAAGAAATTCCGTGCCTGGCTGGCACGCCCCCTGGCGGAAGTCTTCACGGCGTGCCTGGCACAGGACCGGACTAGCGTGACTTTTGGCGAGGGCACGCTCGTCCTCTTCCCCAAGCGCGGAGACCTGACGCTGCTCAAGAACTGGCGCCCCATCGTGCTGACCAACGTTGACTACCGCGTGCTGGCAGCAGTGCTCAACGCACGGCTGGCGGCCGTGGCCGGGAAGATCGTGGTGCGTGCGCAGACCAGCGCGGTGCCGGGGCGCACCATGCAGGACTCGCTCTGCGCACTACGTGAAGTCTTCCAGC
>NC_139458.1:832500-840000 GCF_057233095.1 Heloderma suspectum
TGCGCCCCTGGGCGGAAGGCACCGAGAGGGGAGAGCGGCTGCAGAAGCTGGTGGGCCAGATGGCCACCCAGCAGGAGCGCCTGGCGGAGCTGGAGGAAATGACGGAGGCGGAGCGGCGGGCCCATGGGCTGGAGGGATTCAGGCGAGAGAAGTCCATGCTCTGGCGATCCCTGCGTGACCTGGAGAGGCGCTGCGATGCCCTCGCGCTCCGTTTCGGGGTGCGGCGTCGCCGGGGAGGTGAAGGGGACGCCTGGGAGTGTGTGGAGAGTCCGGACCGAGCCGGGCGCTCGCCCGGGTCTGACTCCGACTATGCAGGCCAGGAGGCGGAGGGTGGAGACGGGAGAGCCCGCTCCCCGATCAAGCATGCCGCCCTAGGTTGGGTGGGCGGTGCGGTGACACGGGGCCCATCGCCCTCGCCACTGCTGGAGGCAGGGAGGGAGGCGTTAGAGCCCGGAAATGCCCGCGTGTGCTGCAGTGGAGGGCCCCGGGTGGGAGACAGAGAGGGCCTGGTCCTGTCAGAGGGCGGCACCAGCCTCGCGGCGGTGGCGCAGCCTCGGTCCCAGGGAAATGGTGTGAGGGACAGGCACGGCGCACGAAGGCGCTTACCCTGGGAGAGCAGCTCAGGGGATGGCAGCAGCGAGAAGAGCAGCCGCAGCAGCAGCCAGGAGCGCGGCAGCGAGGAGCCGGGCAAAGAGCTCCTGGGCGGCCGCGTCGACGCAGACTTCCTCCGCCAGCAGTTCGGGACGGACTTTGGGTCGTCGGTGGAGGAGGAGACGGACATGAGCCGGGGCCTGCCGGCGCTCCGCTCCTCCTCCGGAGGCAGCGGAGGCGGCTCGCGCGAGTTCCGGATCCTCCAGCGGTGGACGGAAGCTCTCCACACGCCGCTGGCCAGAGTCCATGAGCTCGTGGTGCCGGCAACGTTTGACCGATATGACCTGCTGCGCCTCTGGGGCTACGTGGTCGCCCGCATCGCCCTCCCCGCGGTGCCGACCAACAACCTGTCTAAGTACAGCCAGGGCAAGGTCTGGGACTTCTTCACCCAGACCTTCCGCCCGCTATGGGACACCCTAGCCGGACGTTGCTGTGGGCTCACGGAGAACCAACTCGCCCTTGTTCGCTCCCTGGCGCTGGCTGCGTTACGCCGGATCCTGGTGGGGCGCAGGCCTCGTGGCGCGCCCGCCGACTTCCCGGCCTGGCTGGAGGCGGGCAGCCTGGTGCGCACGTTCCAAGATATCCACCGGACGTGGGTCGTCGCCCCGAGCGACGCGCCGGTACTTTTCCTGGCCAGGACCGAGGACTGGTCCTCCTTCGTGCCACAGGCGGACTTCCGTGAGTGGCTGGAGACCGTCATCGGCCTCCTGCGCCAGCGGCAGCGCATCGAGAAGCAGCGGCAGGCGGACGAGGGAGAAATGGCCGGCCGTGCGACAGAGCGGAGGCCGATGGCAGCGGCGCCGGGCGGAGCGGCGGCAGAGCGCGGCGGTCGAGGGCGAGATGACGCGGAGCGTCCAGCGACGGCACGGCTGGCGCGACCGACGGGGACAGCGCCGCGGGCGGCCCAATCGGAGGTGCCGCCCACGGCGGCCGGTGAGTCTCTGGGCTCCGGGGAGCGGGAGGATGACCTGGGAGGTCCGGGTGGCAGCGGCGGAGAGTGCGGCGAGCCGGCGGGCCCGTTCAAAGCGGCAGAGGAGGACTCGGCCAAGAAGCGGCCCAGGAAGGGTCCTGGGCGGGCCTCCGGGTCAGGAGCGAGCAGCGGCGCCGGAGTCACAGGGGCACGGCAAGCGGGACGGGCTGCCTCAGACACGGAGCAGGAGCAGGAGGGGGGGCTCTGGGGAGAGGCCGGTCTGTCCCCAGGTACTGCCGTGCCTGTTGCTGTGCCTCCCGCAGGTGCTCGGAACGGCGGCAGAGATGGCGGCGCCAGGCGGAACTCCGCGACCCCGAAGGACGAGGCCACGGCCGGGACGGCAGCGTCGGCATCTCAGCGGGAACAGCGGACGGCGGCGAACGGCGGGACGCGCTCCTACGCCTCGGTGGCCGGCAACGCGCGTGCAGAGCGGCGCGGCGGGCGCCGTGGAGGTGGTGGCGGCAGCGGCACAGGGGACGCCTTTCCCTGGGATGAGGACGGCGAGGAGGAGGATGAGGAGGGCTACCTGGGCCGCCTGCTCGACGGCCTGTCGGACGGGTCGGGCGCGAGGAGCAGAGACCCGTGGCGGCGCTACGTTGTGCGCTTCCGCTACCGGGGGGCTGACCTGGAAGACACGCGGGACTACCTGGCCTCGGTCCTCCTGCTGGAGACTTTGGCCTTCGACAGGGCGGATGTGGTGGCCCTCATTCAACTTCCAGGCTCGCGTGAGACGGACGTCTGCCTGGCGTCCGAGAACGCCTACCGCCGCTTTTGGGTGGGCTGCAAAGCGGCGCAGCGCGCCAACCCGGCCCTGCTGGCGGACTTTGAGGTGGTGCCGCTCTTCCGGGGTGACACGAAGGTCCTGACCGTCATCTTCAGGACCTCTGCCATCCCGGAAGAGGACGTGACTCTCTGGGTGTCACGCTATGCAAAAATACTCATGGGACCTGACAAGAAGCGTGACCGGCACGGTTTTTGGACTGGGGAATACCGTTGCGTAGTCGCCTTCAAGGGGGAGGAGACGGGAGGAGGCCGCATCCCAAAGTACTTCTACCTGGGGGCGGAGAGGGGCATCACACGGTACAGCGGCCAGCCGCCGGCGTGCTTCCAGTGCGGCTCCTACGGCCACCGGCGGCGGAACTGCACCACGCCGCTGTGCTCGCGGTGCGGCGTCCGCGGACACGCAACGGCCGCCTGCCAGGCCAGCATCCGCTGCAACCTGTGCGAGGAGCCCGGGCACACCTACTTTTGGTGTCCGCGTGCCCAGTACAACCGGGAGGACGAGGAGCGGTGGGGTGCGGCGAACAGGGCCGCCCAGGCGGGGCGGGAGCGTGCAGAGGCACAGGCCTGGCATCAAGCGCAACAGAGACGGCGGGAAGGGGAGGCGCAAGGTGTGAGGCCGGGGGCTCCGGACAGGGCCCGCGCCCAAGAGTCAAAGGCCCGGGGGGGCGCTGGCAACCAGGGGGAGGAGGGCGCCGACTGGCGGACGGTCACCCGCCGGCCGGCAGGAAAGAAAGGCAGGACCCCGGATGCCGGGGTTGCAGGCGCCGCGCCACGGGCTACAGGCGTGGAGGTGTGGCGGGCACAAAACACCGTGTTACAGACATGCAACGCCTTCAGACTCCTCGGGGAAGGTGAGTGGCAAGGGCCAGGCCAACGCCTACATGCCGACAACGACCCTGGTCTAGAAGAGGACCGGCAAGGGGGGAGCGCGGCCGAAGAGCAGATGGCAACCAAGGAGGGGCAGGCAGGCGGGGAAGACGCCTCTCCGCCGCCAGTGCAGCCGCTCCCGCCGCGAGAGCAGCAGCCCGAGGATGCGCAGCAGGCCCGGAAGATGAAGAGGCGGCGGCGGGGAGGGGGTGCCGCGACGGAGTCGGGGACCCCAAGCGTGGGTACAGCCCCGGTGGGGAGGGATAGAGAGGGCCGGCCGTCGCAGAAGACACCCGACTTGCCCACCGACCCCGAACTATCAGCAGACCTGTCAGTTGTCCCGCCAACTGGCCCCAACACCGTACTACAAGCGCGGAGTGAGCAACAGGACGGGACTGACCCCAACGGCGAGCTGGATGAAAGGCAGGACTTTACGTGCATGGTGGAGGTCGGCTCAGGAGCAGTGACAGCTCCTGCCATGGATGGAACAGGAAACATCGTGCGAGGCTGCCCGGGAGGCCGGAGGCGACCAGAAAAAGATATCAGGGCACCGGACAGTAGGTCGACGGAGAGTGCGGTGGAGGACACCGGGGACGAGCTCGCCCTGGTCCCGTACGCCCTCTCCCCAGAGCGCAGTGCGCCTCCGCCCTGGGAGTCACCCGGACCCCCCCACGCGTGCCCGGATGCGCGACCTGGTGAGGCTACACCTCCGGCTTGGCCTCCGGAGGGGGTAGGGAAGTCTGCGGTCGCCGCAACCCCCTGAACGCCATGACTGCGCTACGCCTCGCGACGTGGAACGCTAGGGGCTTGCGCTCGTGGCGCAGGGCGGAGGAGATCCTGCCAACCCTGGCAGCGCTGGCGCAGGACGTGCTCATCTTGCAGGAGCTGCACTTCACCAACGAGCAGCAGCGGAGCCGAGCACAGCGGCTCTGGACCGCCGGGCCGTCGGTGTGGTCCTACGACGGCGAGGAAGGCTCGGCGGGCGTGGCGCTGCTCTTCCGCTCGCGGGCCGACCTCGCCATCGACGGAGTCGTGGAAGCGGTGCCGGGGAGGCTGCTGGTGGCGGACCTGACGCTGCGGAGCGTATCGGCGAGCGGGACGGCGGAGGAGCGTGCCCTCCGCATCTGCGGGCTCTACGCCCCCATACAGGCCGCACGGCGGCGGGCTTTCTGGGCACATCTGCGGAACGCGTGCCACACGCGTCGTTGCCTGCTCGTGGCCGGGGATTTTAACAACCGCTCCCGGCTCTCAGACCGCAGCGCGTACGTGGGCGGGGTGCGCACGGCGGGCGAGGCCGAGCGCCCGCTGCATGGTGGCGGCGCCCCGCTGCTGCCAGACGAGCGTGAGCTGGAGCGCTTCCTGGCAGAGGCCGGACTGGCGGACAAGGCACGCGAGGCCCCTAACGTGCTCGACTTCTTCCCAGTAGGGTGCCGGAGGGCGTACGCAGGCAGTTATCCGCCCGTCGGGGACGGCGCCGCTGCACGCTACACGTTCTACCACCCGTGCTTTGCCAGCCGCGTGGACCGGGTACGCGCACCGGAGAGTATCTACGTACAGCGTTGCGCCGTGACCATCACCCCGTGGTCCGACCACGGGATACTGCGCCTAGAGCTGGCTGTGGGCGAAGTCTTCCCGAGGGGGCGACCCCTTTGGCGCCTGCGCCCGGAGGCGCTTCAGCGGGAGGAGTGCCGCGCGCTGGTAGCGACCACGCTGGCGTGCCTGCTGTCGCTGCGCACGGCGGGCCTATACAGGGATGCGGCCCCGCTGGAGTGGTGGGAGCGAGTCAAGCGAGAGGTGCGGCAGCGGTGCCGGCGGCAGGAGCGGGCGGCCTACTCCGCAGAGACACGCCGCTACCACGATGCCGTCTACCACTTCCTACAGTGCCACGCGCGTGCCGGGCGCGGCCAGCCTGTCGACACCAAGGTCCTGACACAGGCGCGGGAGAGCATCGCGCACTACCAGCGCGAGCGCTGGGACCGGCGGCGCCGGGCCAAGGTGTGCCGCACGCGTGGTGGCAGCGTAGATGTTGACGAGTGGGCGAAGACCAGGGGCGGTGGCGCAAGCCCACCGGCAGCCATCCAAGGGCTGCGCAGGACGGAGGCGGACGGCGTCAGCACGAGCCCGGGAGAGATGCTCCAGGTCGTTGAGGATTTCTATGGCGCCCTTTTTGCAAAGAAGACCCAGATCGCTGCCAACCAAAGCGAGGCCTTCCTGCACGCCATCGATGCGATGCCCGGCGATGGCGGGAGGCGGGGCTGGCGCAGCCTGTGTGAGGGCCTGAACGAGGAGGACGCACGCGGCCTGGTGGCACCCATCGCCGAGGAAGAGGTGGCGGCGGCCATCGCGCGCGGGCGCAGCCGCTCTGCGCCAGGCCCCGATGGCCTCGGCTGGGCCTTCTACAAGAAATTCCGTGCCTGGCTGGCACGCCCCCTGGCGGAAGTCTTCACGGCGTGCCTGGCACAGGACCGGACTAGCGTGACTTTTGGCGAGGGCACGCTCGTCCTCTTCCCCAAGCGCGGAGACCTGACGCTGCTCAAGAACTGGCGCCCCATCGTGCTGACCAACGTTGACTACCGCGTGCTGGCAGCAGTGCTCAACGCACGGCTGGCGGCCGTGGCCGGGAAGATCGTGGTGCGTGCGCAGACCAGCGCGGTGCCGGGGCGCACCATGCAGGACTCGCTCTGCGCACTACGTGAAGTCTTCCAGCTAGCACGCATGGGCCAGTGGCGCGGGCTGCTGCTCCAGCTGGACCAGGAGAAGGCCTTCGACAACGTACACCATGCCTTCCTGTGGGCGGCGCTGCGCTGGAAGGGCGTGCCCGAGACCTTTGTAGGCTATGTGCGACTGCTGTACCACGGCGCGGCCATCGTCCCGCAGCTGAACGGGCACCGCGGCACACCGATCCTCATTCAGTCGGGCGTACGGCAGGGATGCCCGCTCAGCGCGCTGCTCTATGTGCTGAGCCTGGACGCGGTGCTGTGTCGGCTGGAACTGGAGAAAGGCATCACCGGTGTGCGCTTCCACCTGGCCACCCGGATGACAGTGGAAGGAGGAGCGGCCGGAGTCCACCCGCGGAAGTGGCCCCAGCACACCGGGAGCAGCGACGACGACAGCAGCGAAGGCGGCGGTGGCGGCGGCCCTCAAAACGGCCGGGCCTCGGCAGCGCCTACACTCAAGCTCGTAGCGCACGCGGATGACGTCTCACTGCTCGTGCGAGATGACAATGCGGAGTTGACAGAAGTGCGGAGGGTTTTTGACGCATACGCAGCGGCGTCCGGAGCGTGCCTGAATGCCGAGAAAAGCTTTGTCGTCTCTTTCGATGCGCTGGAGGGTACGGTACGGCGGAAGCCACTAGCGCAGCGGCTGCGCAGCGGTGGAAGCGGTGGCGGCGGCCCAGCGAGGAGAGCCGGCGTGGCGGAGGCCACCGAACCAGGCGCCGGTGACGTGGAAGCGGAGAACGACGTCAAGCTGCTCGGCATCCGCTTTTCCGTGCGGAGGGACGGCTGGAAGTGCAACTGGCACTCCTGGGCAGAAGGGGTCCGCAACAGGGTAGCACAGTGGAAGCCCTGGCGGCTCACCCTGTACCAGAAAGCACGCTATATGCGCACCTACCTGCTCCCGGCGGCGGCCAACCTGGCAGCAGTGTACCCGCCCCCGGAGCGGCTCGTGCAAGACATCAGCGCAGAACTGTTCACCTTCCTGTGGGGCATGCGCACGTTCCCACTGGCACGCGTGGTGGCGTACCGGCCCGTCGCGCAGGCGGGGCTGGCCTTCCCGGCAGTTGGGCCGGCGCTGCTGGCTTCCTTCCTGGCCTGCAACTTCGGGAAGTGGGCGCTTGCACGTGCGGAGGCAAGCGGTGCGGCGCCAGAAGGCCGCCCGCGCGTAGCAGAGCACTTCTGGATGGAAGGTTTCGAGCGTGGCTGGCGGGGCAGCGCATGGGCGCGACGCTGGTGGGACGAGGGTTCCTGGGACTACCGCATCACACAGGCCGCCAAGGCCATGGGGCCCGACTACCTCGCCGAGGTCTACGGAGCGGTCCGGCAGTGGCGTGTCCCGGCGCAAGCTTTCCGGGGGCCGGAGGAAGGAGCGGGCACGCCATGGGTGCCGCGACGTGCTGGTGGTCGGCTGGCACAACTCAAGCGCCGCCTCTATTGGGACATGCTCGACGCGTGCATGTTCACGCCGCACGCGGAGCGGGAGCGCACAAAGGAGGGCCGGCCGCAGTACCT
>NC_139458.1:852500-857500 GCF_057233095.1 Heloderma suspectum
TGCCGGCGCTCCGCTCCTCCTCCGGAGGCAGCGGAGGCGGCTCGCGCGAGTTCCGGATCCTCCAGCGGTGGACGGAAGCTCTCCACACGCCGCTGGCCAGAGTCCATGAGCTCGTGGTGCCGGCAACGTTTGACCGATATGACCTGCTGCGCCTCTGGGGCTACGTGGTCGCCCGCATCGCCCTCCCCGCGGTGCCGACCAACAACCTGTCTAAGTACAGCCAGGGCAAGGTCTGGGACTTCTTCACCCAGACCTTCCGCCCGCTATGGGACACCCTAGCCGGACGTTGCTGTGGGCTCACGGAGAACCAACTCGCCCTTGTTCGCTCCCTGGCGCTGGCTGCGTTACGCCGGATCCTGGTGGGGCGCAGGCCTCGTGGCGCGCCCGCCGACTTCCCGGCCTGGCTGGAGGCGGGCAGCCTGGTGCGCACGTTCCAAGATATCCACCGGACGTGGGTCGTCGCCCCGAGCGACGCGCCGGTACTTTTCCTGGCCAGGACCGAGGACTGGTCCTCCTTCGTGCCACAGGCGGACTTCCGTGAGTGGCTGGAGACCGTCATCGGCCTCCTGCGCCAGCGGCAGCGCATCGAGAAGCAGCGGCAGGCGGACGAGGGAGAAATGGCCGGCCGTGCGACAGAGCGGAGGCCGATGGCAGCGGCGCCGGGCGGAGCGGCGGCAGAGCGCGGCGGTCGAGGGCGAGATGACGCGGAGCGTCCAGCGACGGCACGGCTGGCGCGACCGACGGGGACAGCGCCGCGGGCGGCCCAATCGGAGGTGCCGCCCACGGCGGCCGGTGAGTCTCTGGGCTCCGGGGAGCGGGAGGATGACCTGGGAGGTCCGGGTGGCAGCGGCGGAGAGTGCGGCGAGCCGGCGGGCCCGTTCAAAGCGGCAGAGGAGGACTCGGCCAAGAAGCGGCCCAGGAAGGGTCCTGGGCGGGCCTCCGGGTCAGGAGCGAGCAGCGGCGCCGGAGTCACAGGGGCACGGCAAGCGGGACGGGCTGCCTCAGACACGGAGCAGGAGCAGGAGGGGGGGCTCTGGGGAGAGGCCGGTCTGTCCCCAGGTACTGCCGTGCCTGTTGCTGTGCCTCCCGCAGGTGCTCGGAACGGCGGCAGAGATGGCGGCGCCAGGCGGAACTCCGCGACCCCGAAGGACGAGGCCACGGCCGGGACGGCAGCGTCGGCATCTCAGCGGGAACAGCGGACGGCGGCGAACGGCGGGACGCGCTCCTACGCCTCGGTGGCCGGCAACGCGCGTGCAGAGCGGCGCGGCGGGCGCCGTGGAGGTGGTGGCGGCAGCGGCACAGGGGACGCCTTTCCCTGGGATGAGGACGGCGAGGAGGAGGATGAGGAGGGCTACCTGGGCCGCCTGCTCGACGGCCTGTCGGACGGGTCGGGCGCGAGGAGCAGAGACCCGTGGCGGCGCTACGTTGTGCGCTTCCGCTACCGGGGGGCTGACCTGGAAGACACGCGGGACTACCTGGCCTCGGTCCTCCTGCTGGAGACTTTGGCCTTCGACAGGGCGGATGTGGTGGCCCTCATTCAACTTCCAGGCTCGCGTGAGACGGACGTCTGCCTGGCGTCCGAGAACGCCTACCGCCGCTTTTGGGTGGGCTGCAAAGCGGCGCAGCGCGCCAACCCGGCCCTGCTGGCGGACTTTGAGGTGGTGCCGCTCTTCCGGGGTGACACGAAGGTCCTGACCGTCATCTTCAGGACCTCTGCCATCCCGGAAGAGGACGTGACTCTCTGGGTGTCACGCTATGCAAAAATACTCATGGGACCTGACAAGAAGCGTGACCGGCACGGTTTTTGGACTGGGGAATACCGTTGCGTAGTCGCCTTCAAGGGGGAGGAGACGGGAGGAGGCCGCATCCCAAAGTACTTCTACCTGGGGGCGGAGAGGGGCATCACACGGTACAGCGGCCAGCCGCCGGCGTGCTTCCAGTGCGGCTCCTACGGCCACCGGCGGCGGAACTGCACCACGCCGCTGTGCTCGCGGTGCGGCGTCCGCGGACACGCAACGGCCGCCTGCCAGGCCAGCATCCGCTGCAACCTGTGCGAGGAGCCCGGGCACACCTACTTTTGGTGTCCGCGTGCCCAGTACAACCGGGAGGACGAGGAGCGGTGGGGTGCGGCGAACAGGGCCGCCCAGGCGGGGCGGGAGCGTGCAGAGGCACAGGCCTGGCATCAAGCGCAACAGAGACGGCGGGAAGGGGAGGCGCAAGGTGTGAGGCCGGGGGCTCCGGACAGGGCCCGCGCCCAAGAGTCAAAGGCCCGGGGGGGCGCTGGCAACCAGGGGGAGGAGGGCGCCGACTGGCGGACGGTCACCCGCCGGCCGGCAGGAAAGAAAGGCAGGACCCCGGATGCCGGGGTTGCAGGCGCCGCGCCACGGGCTACAGGCGTGGAGGTGTGGCGGGCACAAAACACCGTGTTACAGACATGCAACGCCTTCAGACTCCTCGGGGAAGGTGAGTGGCAAGGGCCAGGCCAACGCCTACATGCCGACAACGACCCTGGTCTAGAAGAGGACCGGCAAGGGGGGAGCGCGGCCGAAGAGCAGATGGCAACCAAGGAGGGGCAGGCAGGCGGGGAAGACGCCTCTCCGCCGCCAGTGCAGCCGCTCCCGCCGCGAGAGCAGCAGCCCGAGGATGCGCAGCAGGCCCGGAAGATGAAGAGGCGGCGGCGGGGAGGGGGTGCCGCGACGGAGTCGGGGACCCCAAGCGTGGGTACAGCCCCGGTGGGGAGGGATAGAGAGGGCCGGCCGTCGCAGAAGACACCCGACTTGCCCACCGACCCCGAACTATCAGCAGACCTGTCAGTTGTCCCGCCAACTGGCCCCAACACCGTACTACAAGCGCGGAGTGAGCAACAGGACGGGACTGACCCCAACGGCGAGCTGGATGAAAGGCAGGACTTTACGTGCATGGTGGAGGTCGGCTCAGGAGCAGTGACAGCTCCTGCCATGGATGGAACAGGAAACATCGTGCGAGGCTGCCCGGGAGGCCGGAGGCGACCAGAAAAAGATATCAGGGCACCGGACAGTAGGTCGACGGAGAGTGCGGTGGAGGACACCGGGGACGAGCTCGCCCTGGTCCCGTACGCCCTCTCCCCAGAGCGCAGTGCGCCTCCGCCCTGGGAGTCACCCGGACCCCCCCACGCGTGCCCGGATGCGCGACCTGGTGAGGCTACACCTCCGGCTTGGCCTCCGGAGGGGGTAGGGAAGTCTGCGGTCGCCGCAACCCCCTGAACGCCATGACTGCGCTACGCCTCGCGACGTGGAACGCTAGGGGCTTGCGCTCGTGGCGCAGGGCGGAGGAGATCCTGCCAACCCTGGCAGCGCTGGCGCAGGACGTGCTCATCTTGCAGGAGCTGCACTTCACCAACGAGCAGCAGCGGAGCCGAGCACAGCGGCTCTGGACCGCCGGGCCGTCGGTGTGGTCCTACGACGGCGAGGAAGGCTCGGCGGGCGTGGCGCTGCTCTTCCGCTCGCGGGCCGACCTCGCCATCGACGGAGTCGTGGAAGCGGTGCCGGGGAGGCTGCTGGTGGCGGACCTGACGCTGCGGAGCGTATCGGCGAGCGGGACGGCGGAGGAGCGTGCCCTCCGCATCTGCGGGCTCTACGCCCCCATACAGGCCGCACGGCGGCGGGCTTTCTGGGCACATCTGCGGAACGCGTGCCACACGCGTCGTTGCCTGCTCGTGGCCGGGGATTTTAACAACCGCTCCCGGCTCTCAGACCGCAGCGCGTACGTGGGCGGGGTGCGCACGGCGGGCGAGGCCGAGCGCCCGCTGCATGGTGGCGGCGCCCCGCTGCTGCCAGACGAGCGTGAGCTGGAGCGCTTCCTGGCAGAGGCCGGACTGGCGGACAAGGCACGCGAGGCCCCTAACGTGCTCGACTTCTTCCCAGTAGGGTGCCGGAGGGCGTACGCAGGCAGTTATCCGCCCGTCGGGGACGGCGCCGCTGCACGCTACACGTTCTACCACCCGTGCTTTGCCAGCCGCGTGGACCGGGTACGCGCACCGGAGAGTATCTACGTACAGCGTTGCGCCGTGACCATCACCCCGTGGTCCGACCACGGGATACTGCGCCTAGAGCTGGCTGTGGGCGAAGTCTTCCCGAGGGGGCGACCCCTTTGGCGCCTGCGCCCGGAGGCGCTTCAGCGGGAGGAGTGCCGCGCGCTGGTAGCGACCACGCTGGCGTGCCTGCTGTCGCTGCGCACGGCGGGCCTATACAGGGATGCGGCCCCGCTGGAGTGGTGGGAGCGAGTCAAGCGAGAGGTGCGGCAGCGGTGCCGGCGGCAGGAGCGGGCGGCCTACTCCGCAGAGACACGCCGCTACCACGATGCCGTCTACCACTTCCTACAGTGCCACGCGCGTGCCGGGCGCGGCCAGCCTGTCGACACCAAGGTCCTGACACAGGCGCGGGAGAGCATCGCGCACTACCAGCGCGAGCGCTGGGACCGGCGGCGCCGGGCCAAGGTGTGCCGCACGCGTGGTGGCAGCGTAGATGTTGACGAGTGGGCGAAGACCAGGGGCGGTGGCGCAAGCCCACCGGCAGCCATCCAAGGGCTGCGCAGGACGGAGGCGGACGGCGTCAGCACGAGCCCGGGAGAGATGCTCCAGGTCGTTGAGGATTTCTATGGCGCCCTTTTTGCAAAGAAGACCCAGATCGCTGCCAACCAAAGCGAGGCCTTCCTGCACGCCATCGATGCGATGCCCGGCGATGGCGGGAGGCGGGGCTGGCGCAGCCTGTGTGAGGGCCTGAACGAGGAGGACGCACGCGGCCTGGTGGCACCCATCGCCGAGGAAGAGGTGGCGGCGGCCATCGCGCGCGGGCGCAGCCGCTCTGCGCCAGGCCCCGATGGCCTCGGCTGGGCCTTCTACAAGAAATTCCGTGCCTGGCTGGCACGCCCCCTGGCGGAAGTCTTCACGGCGTGCCTGGCACAGGACCGGACTAGCGTGACTTTTGGCGAGGGCACGCTCGTCCTCTTCCCCAAGCGCGGAG
>NC_139458.1:927500-970000 GCF_057233095.1 Heloderma suspectum
AACCCAACCCTAACCCTAACCCGACCCTAACCCAACCCGACCCTGACCCGACCCTGACCCTAACCCGACCCTAACCCCAACCCCAACCTCAACCCCTACCCAACCCCAACCCTAACCCTAACACCAACCCTAACCCTAACCCTAACCCTAACCCTAACCCCTCACCCTAACCCTAACCCAACCCTAACCCAACCCTAACCCAACCCTAACCCTAACCCTAAAACCCTAACCCTAACCCTAAAACCCTAACCCTAACCCTAAAACCCTAACCCTAACCCTACCCCTACCCCTACCACTGACCCCGACCCTCTAACCCTAACCCTAACCCTCTAACCCTAACCCTAACCCTCTAACCCTAACCCTCTAACCCTAACCCTAACCCTAACCCCATAACCCTCACCTACCCCTACCCCTAACCCCCTAACCCTAACCCCCTACCCCTAACCCCCTAACCCCCTAACCCCAACCCAACCCTAACCCAACCCTAACCCCTCACCCAACCCTCACCCTCACCCTCACCCCCACCCCCACCCCAACCCTAACCCTAACCCAATCCTAACCCAACCCCAACCCAACCCCAACCCAACCCCAACCCTAACCCAACCCTAACCCAACCCTACCCCAACCCTAACCCTAAACCCAACCCTAAACCCAACCCTAACCCAACCCCAACCCTAACCCAACCCCAACCCATCCCTAACCCAACCCTAACCCTAACCCAACCCTAACCCAACCCTAACCCAACCCTAACCCTAACCCAACCCCAGCCCTACCCCTAACCCTAGCCCTAACCCAACCCTAACCCTAGCCCTAACCCAGCCCTAACCCTAACCCAGCCCTAACCCAGCCCTAACCCTAACCCTAACCTAACCTAACCCCAACCCCAACCCCGACCCTAACCCCAACCCCAACCCCACCCCCACCCCACCCCCACCCTACCCCACCCCCACCCCAACCCCACCCCTAACCCCTAACCACAACCCCTAACCCCAACCCCTAACCCTAACCCCCTAACCCTACCCCTAACCCTAACCCCCTAACCCTAACCCTAACCCCCTAACCCTAACCCCAACCACAACCCTAACCCCAACCCCTAACCCCAACCCCTAACCCTAACCCCCTAACCCTACCCCTACCCCTACCCCACCCCTACCCCACCACTAACCCTAACCCTAACCCCAGCCCCAGCCCCAGCCCTAACCCTAACCCAACCCCAACCCAACCCCAACCCTAACCCAACCCTAACCCCTACCCAAACCTCAACCCCTACCCAACCCCAACCCTAACCCCAACTCAACCCCAACCCCACCCCCACCCCCACCCTAACCCTCTAACCCTAACCCTCTAACCCTAACCCCCTAACCCCAACCCCACCCCTAACCTACCCTAACCCTACCCCTAACCCTACCCCTAACCCAACCCTAACCCTAACCCGACCCTAACCCTAACCCGACCCTAACCCAACCCGACCCTGACCCGACCCTGACCCTAACCCGACCCTAACCCCAACCCCAACCTCAACCCCTACCCAACCCCAACCCTAACCCTAACACCAACCCTAACCCTAACACCAACCCAACCCCTACCCCACTCCCACCCCCACCCTCTAACCCTAACCCTCTAACCCTAACCCCCTAACCCCAACCCCAACCCAACCCCACCCCTAACCTACCCTAACCCTACCCGTAACCCAACCCTAACCCAACCCCCTAACCCTAACCCAACCCTAACCCAACCCCCTAACCCCCAACCCCAACCCCAACCCATCCCAACCCCAACCCCAACCCATCCCAACCCTAACCCAACCCTAACCCCAACCCAACCCTAACCCCAACCCAACCCCAACCCTTACCCTAACCCAACCCTAACCCCACCCCCACCCTAACCCCAACCCAACCCCAACCCCACCCGAACCCCAACCCAACCCTAACCCTAACCCCAACCCAACCCAACCCTAACCCTAACCCCGGCCCGGCCCCGGCCCCTAACCCCAACCCCTCTCTAACCCTGACCCCGGCCCCGACCCCAGCCCCGACCCGGTCCCACCCACCCTCACCCTAACCCTTTACCTCCCAACCCCAACCCAACCCTATCCCAACCCCAACCCCTAACCTAACCCCAATCCCTAACCTAACCCTACCCTAACCCCAACCCTAACCCCCTAATCCTAACCCCCTAACCCTACCACTATCCCTGCCCATACCTCAACCTTCCCCCTGCCCCTACCCCTCACCCTCACATCTGGAGGGCATCAGGTTGCTTCCTACTGTTCTAAAAAACTAGGAAACGTCCCCTTTATGATACTCTACAGAGATTAGGGGGTTTCCTTTGGAACTTGCTGGGGGAGGAGAATGCTTGAAAACCATTTGCGTATGAGCTGCCTGGCCCTACTCAAAGGAGAAGGGAGAAGAAACGGACTGATGGGATGAGGATGGATTTCAAAAAAACGTGGAGCTGGACCCCTTTAAGCAAGGTGAAAGAAAGGAATTGCTAGACCCCTTTGAATGTGAGGTGCCTATTTGAAATTGGGGCAGCTCCTCAGCACCTGTGAGTTAAGAGGAGCCGACCCAATTTCCAGGGGGCGGGGAATTCCTCCTTCTTGTCCTCCATAAAATTGAGGAACAAGGGGAAAGGAGAGGAGCTGCTCTCTAAAAAAGGGAGCAAGAGGTGGGGAAAATAAGAATAAACTATTGAGGGATTATTAAGGTGCTTCCCTACTGTGAAGGCCACCAAAGACTGGCAACAAGAGAGTTCTATGAAACTGGGAGGAATAAAACAGGTCTGTTTATAGAGTCTGTAATGCTTATTCAGTACAGCTCTAGGAGGGGAGAGGGAGAAAAGCAGCAGACCCATGATTTGGGGCAGCATCCCCAATAAATTGGGCTACAAGAGTGAACTGAGGGAAGCTTTGAAACCATGGAAAAATTGCCAGACCCCATTGCATGTTGACTGCATGCTCTGTACCTATCTATTTGCTTAGAGAATTTCCATCACGCCTTTCAAAAACTTTCCCAGAATGGCTTACAAACATAATAAAGACCAAAAAAAAACAGATAAAAACCTCTATTTGGCAGAGACAGGAGGAATAAGTAGATGGAATGGGAAGAGGTGGAGCTCTGTAGAATATTGAAGGAGAATCCTATTGACCAGAGAAAGGAAATGGAGAATTGTTTAGTCACCCTTGAGTGTGTGTGAATGATGGAGGGAGAGGATTAGGAAAAACTGACCCTGCAACAGTGGAAACCCTTTCTTTCTACCAGCACTGAAGTTAAGATGTAGGGAAATCTATGAAATATAGGAAGAGAAAATAAGGACCCATTGATTGTTGTGCATCAGCCCCAGAAATCCCTGGCTTCTGTGAAGGGGGGGGGGGGCAAAAGAGAAATATAAATATGGGACACTCTGACAGTAGAGAGCTTCCTTCTACGACTGTGAGGCTTTAGAAATTGAAAACAGGGAGGACGATTACAAAACCGGGGCAGGGGGGGCAGACTACTTAAATGCGGAAAGATCTCTGGTGTGTTGGGGGGGAGCACAAGGACCCCTTGACGCTGGAGAGCTTCCCCCTCTATAGGGCTCCACAAATGGAGGGGAAATAATTATGAGTCCCCTTGAAGTGGGGTGACCCATAAAGCCCCTGTGAACTACAGCAGTGCAGGAGTTAGAGTGGTGGGGTAGCGCAGGGCTCAGTCCTGGGCCCAGTGCTCTTCAAGATTTTTATTAATGACTTGGAGGAGGAGGTGCAGGGAATGCTGATCAAATTTGCAGATGACACACAATTGGGAGGGATAGCTAATACTTTTGAAGACAGAAACAAAATTCAAAGTGATCTGGATAGACTGGAGCGCTGGGCAGAAAACAGAATGACATTTCATAGGGATAAATGCCAAGTTCCGCACCTAGGAAAAAGAAACCAAATGCACAGTTACAAGATGGGGGATATGTGGCTCAACAACACTACGAGCGAGAAGGATCTTGGAATTGTTGTCAATCACAATTGTTGTCAATCAGGGGACTGGAAACAAAGCCCTATGAAGAGAGACTAAAAGAATTCTATGATTCTATGAACACTGGAGGGGCCTGCGCAGGCACTGGAGTCACAGCAGCCACCCAAGGGTGCTCAGTGCATCTGATAGAATCATAGAATCATAGAATAGTAGGGTTGGAAGGGGCCTACAAGGCCATCGAGTCCAACCCCCTGCTCAATGCAGGAACCCAAGTCAGAGCATCCCTGACAAATGGCTGTCCAGCCTCATCTTGAAGGCCTCCAGTGTGGGAGAGCCCACCACCTCCCCAGGTAATTGGTTCCATTGTCGTATTGCTCTGACACTCAGGACGTTTTTCCTGATGTTCAGCCGGAATCTGGCTTCCTGTCACTTGAGCCCATTATTCCGTGTCCTGCACTCTGGGATGATGGAGAAGAGATCCTGGCCTTCCTCTCTGGGACAACCTTTCAAGTACTTGAAGAGTGCTATCATATCTCCCCTCAGTCTTCTCTTCTCAAGGCTAAACATGCCCAGTGCTTTCAGTCTCTCTCCATAGGGCTTTGTTTCCAGTCCCCTGATCATCTTTGCTGCCCTCCTCTGAACCCTCTCCAGTTTCTCTGCATCCTTCTTAAAGTGTGGTGCCCAGAACTGGACACAGTACTCCAGATGAGGCCTAACCAGTGCTGAGTAGAGGGGAACTAGGACTTCCCGGGATTTGGAAGCTATGCTTCTATGAATGCAGCCCAAAAGAGCATTGGCCTTTTTTGCAGCCACATCACATTGTTGGCTCATATTCAGCTTGTGATCGACAACCATTCCAAGATCTTTCTCGCTCGTAGTGTGGTTGAGCCACGTATCCCCCATCTTGTAACTGTGCATTTGGTTTCTTTTTCCTAGGTGCGGAACTTGGCATTTGTCCCTATTAAATGCCATTCTGTTGTTTTCTGCCCAGTGCTCCAGTCTATCCAGATCACTTTGAATTTTGTTTCTGTCTTCCAAAGTATTAGCTATCCCTCCCAAATTTGTGTCATCTGCCCATTTGATCAGCATTCCCTGCACCTCCTCCTCCAAGTCATTCATACAAATGTTGAAGGGCACTGGGCCCAGGACTGAGCCCTGCGGTACCCCACTCGTTACCTCTCCCCAGTTTGAGAAGGTCCCATTGATAAGCACTCTTTGAGTCCGATTCTGCAGCCAACTGTGGATCCACCGGATCGTTGTTTCATCTAGCCCACTTTGAGCTAGTTTGCTCTTCAGCATATCATGGGGCACTTTGTTGAAAGCTTTGCTGAAGTTGAGGTATGTCTACAGCATTCCCACCGTCTACAAGGGAGGTGACTTGATCAAAAAATGAGATCAGATTTGTCTGGCAGGACTTGTTTTTGACAAATCCATGTTGGCTTAGAGTAATCACGGCATTGTTGTCAAGGTGCTTCCAGATGGATTGCTTTATGATCTGCTCCAGAATTTTCCCAGGGATTGATGTCAGACTGGTCTGTAGTTCCCAGGTTCCTCCTTTTTACCCTTTTTGAAGATAGGGACAACGTTAGCCCTCCTCCAGTCATCTGGCACTTCCCCCGTCCTCCATGATTTCTCAAAGAGAATAGACAGCGGTTCTGAAAGTTCTTCTGCCAGTTCCTTTATGACTCTAGGATGCAGTTCATCTGGCCCTGGAGATTTGAACTCATTCAAAGGAATTAGGTGTTCCTTGACCATATGCCTGTCGATCTCCAGCTGCAATCCTGCCCCTTCAGCCTGTACTTCGCCTTTGCCAGGGGGGTCTTCTCCCTCTTTTGGGAGAAGACTGACTGAGCCAAAGTAGGATTTGAGCACCTCTGCCTTTTTTTTTGTCCTCTGAGATCATTTTGCCATCCTTATTTAATAGCTGAACCACCATTTCTTTCCGCCTTTGACTATGCACGTAGGTGAAGAAAGCCTTTTTGTTGTTTTTAACATCCCTTGCTAACCTCAGCTCATTCTCAGCTTTAGCCTTCCTGACGCCATCCCTGCAATTCTGTGCTATCTGCCTGTACTCTTCCTTTGTTGCTTGGCCTTCTTTCCACTTCCTATATATGTTCTTTTTTGTTTTCAGGTCATCCCTAAGCTTTTTGTGAAGCCACATTGGCTTCTTCTGTTGTCTTCCACCTTTTCTTCTTGTTGGAATTGCTTGTGATTGTGCCTTGAGAGTTTCCTTTTTTAAAAGCTCCCACCCATCTTGGACTCCTTTTCTCGCTAGCATCGCTTGCCATGGGACCTTACTGATCATTGTTCTGAGTTTATGAAAATCAGCTTTCCTAAAATCCAGGGTATGCGTTTGACTACACTCGGCTTTTGCTTCCCTTAGAACCAAGAACTCAAGTACAACATGGTCGCTTTCCCCCAGAGTTCCTGTAACTGCTACTTGATCCACTAAGTCATCTCTGTTGGTTAGGATCAAGTCAAGGAGAGCCAATCCTCTAGTTCCTTCCTCTACTTTCTGTAGGAGGAAGTTATCCGCCACACAAGTCAGGAACTTCCTGGAGGGGCCATGTTTTGCAGAAGTGGTCTCCCAACAAATATCGGGGAAATTGAAGTCCCCCATTACTACTACATCATGCTTCCTTGAAACCTTGGCCATGTGCTTTTCAAAAGTTTCATCCTCGTCTTCTCCTTGATTGGGTGGCCGGTAGTAGACTCCGACCACCAGGTTCCTTTTATTCTTTGCTCCATTTATTTCGACCCAGATGCTCTCGATGGGGCTACCAAGCTCCGCCTCCTGTATTTCTGTGCAGAGATATGTATTTTTCACATACAGTGCAACCCCACCTCCCTTTCTGTTCCTCCTGTTCTTTTTGAACAAGTTATATCCTTCACTTGCTGCATTCCAGTCATGAGAGTCATCCCACCAAGTCTCAGTTGTACCTATCAAGTCATAATTTCCCTCTTGTATTAAGAGTTCAAGTTTGTTCTGTTTGTTTCCCATACTCTGGGCATTAGTATATAGACATCGAAGACCATGTGCTTCATAGTCTGGCTTTCTTCCTACATGTGTCTGAAGACTATTATTGGGCGCTATCAGAGCTGTTCTCTCCATTGCAGTGCATGCGCCTACGTCCATTGTTACCCCCAACATTACATCTCCCTTCCCCGTAGGATTCAGTTTAAAGCCCTCCTGATGAAGTTCTTCATGCTGTGGCCAAACACATTCTTCCCAGCCTTTGTGAGGTGCAACCCATCCCTAGCCAACAGCTCATCTTCCAGGAAGTATAGCCCATAGTCCCAGAATCAAAATCTCTCTCGTCGGCACCACCTTCGTAGCCAGTCATTCACCTGAAGTATTTTTCGTTCCCTTTCTATCCCTCTTCTAACTACTGGAAGGATGGATGAGAAAACTATCTGGGCCCCAAAGTTCTTGAGTTTCCTTCCCAAAGCTTCAAAGTCTGACGTGATCTCTTCGTAGCTCCACTTGGCGGTATCATTTGTTCCCACATGGATGAGAAGAAAGGGATACCTGTCAGTGGGCTTTATGAGTGCAGGCAACCTTTCAGTCACGTCTCTAATCTGTCCTCCCGGGAGACAACATACCTGGCGAGTCCATGGGTCTTCGCGACATACTTGGGTCTCGATCCCACGCAGCAAGGAGTCTCCCACTACTACCACTCTTCTCTTCTTCTTCTTGTAGGCCTGGGTTTCATCGCCTCTGTTTGACTGAGCTTTAGCCTCTTGCTCACTCTCATGCAGGTTCCCCTGATTCTTCCTCTGCAGGCTGTCCTCCAGTCTCATCTGCAAGTACCTGGAATCGGTTCCACAGCTCCACTGCTTCCACTGGTGCAGAGCGGCGTCTAGTTTTTCTTCTCCTAACTGTCACCCTTTACCAAGGAGTATCCTCTACTCCACTTTTCTTCACCTCAGCATTTCCCACTGCCTCATCTTGCTGTTGCTCTTCAAGCTTCTGGTCTGCCCTTTGCTGCTGTAGTTCCCCCATTCTGTCCAAGAACTCTTCGTGTTCTCTTATTCCCCGGAGGGTCGACAGTCGCCGCTCCAGTCCACTTACTTTTTCCTCCAGCAGCGTGATCAACTTGCACTTGTTGCAGGTATAGGCCACGTTGTTCTCAGGCAAGAAAACAAACATTGCACACACCTTGCAGGTCACCACCACTGGAGTCTTGTCCTTCCATGGCCTCTATTCCCTTTTTGTGTCTAGCTTTGTGATTGTTCTAGACTAGCCTGTGCCTGCTCCTCTACTCAGTAGAGGTTAAAAGCAGAGTCCCACTGGTGTGAAAGTGTGTGTTACAAGACAAATAAATGGAAGTTAGTGAAAAAATAAAATAAAATAAAATAAAATAAAATAAAATTGTTAGGGGCCTCCCCCTTGACCTCCCCTGCCGAACTCCCCTGGCCAACTCCTGTTTGCTCCCCCGTCCGCTCGCTCTGGTCGCTCGCTCTCTGGGAGCTTGCCTGCTTCTGTAGTCCCTGGACCAGCTGGAGCAGCTTGCTCCGCTCTGCTCTGCTCAGGTGGGAGGCGGGAAACAGACTAAAGCTTCCCCCCCACTCAGCTGCTGGGAGTACTCAGGCCACACCCCTCCAATTCAGTTGGAGCTCTCAGAAGCACCTGGTGAGCTCACAGCCAATCAGAAGGATAAAGGGCAGCGCCCTGGGCTTCCTGCAACCCACTTACCTCTTAGCCTCTGCCTCCTTTGTCTGCTCAACCACTGCAACTCCCCTGGCCAACTCGTTTGCTCCCGCTGTTCGCTCGCTCTGTTCGCTCACTCTCTGGGAGCTTGCCTGCTGGATCTGATGCTGGATCTGACGAAAATGCAGATTGTTCCTTGAATAGAAGGGAGTGAGTGGAGGGGAGGCTATTTCCAGAGGGGTAGCTATGTTCGTCTGTTGCATCAAAAACAACGAAGAGCGCAATCCTATGCGTGTTTAGACAGAAGGAAGTCCTACCACTCCCAGCATTCCCCAGCCAGCTGGCTGGGGAATGCTGGGAGTGGTAGGACTTTCTTCTGTCTAAACACACATAGGCTTGTGCCCTAAGAGTCTTGTGGTACGTTAAAGTAAGAGCGGGGAAGCTCATTCAGCCCAAGAGCCAAATTCCATTTCGGAGAAATGCTTGGAGGCTGCATTCCAGTGGTAGGCGGCCCCAAAGGCAAAAGAGGCAGCCCCCCAAATGCCAACCTATAGCTTAAAGCTCTTCTTGCTAGTAACTAAGCCTTGGAGAGGCATTTCGACCTTTTCGACTGACCAAAACTGCTCAAAAGCCAGGGAACCACCAAATGATTTGGATTCCTGCATTGAGCAGGGGGTTGGACTCGATGGCCTTGTAGGCCCCTTCCAACCCTACTATTCTATGATTCTAATAATAAATAGTCTAGAAGGTGTCAGATTCTTTTTGTTGCCTTTGTGACCTTATATGTTTAGTTAATTTTTCAATTAACAAAACACATGGCTATTTACAGATCTGTAGGTTCTTTCCAATTCTTTGCTGTTAGTTGACAGAATGCCACCATCATAACAGTCAACATTTATTTTTCTGGTAAATGTTCATTAAGGCCGCTAAGATAGATAACATCAACTTAGGATCCATGTGTACTTCCCCTCCTATTATATTCCTCCCTCCCTCCAGAAGTCATGTATTTGTCTACATTCCCTCTACATATGTTGGTAGATACCCCTCCAACAGGTTGTTTCATATATATAACTTAAAGTTATCAAGGTTAAATACCACCACTCTACTACCCTCAAGAAGTTTTCCCATAGTTTTGGTGACACTGAACGATACAGTTTTTAAACCCTTCTTCCATTCAATTTCTTTTCCCCTATCTTTTCTTGTATGTCACATTCCCATATTTGTTTCGGACCAATGGTTGTTCCCCTTGATTCCATAAGTAATATCCTATGTATGTTGGATATGAGGCCTTTGGCTGGCAGTTCAGATACAAGCATCAATTGTGCAAATGTCACTGGAGTCCACCCAGAGAAGGGCCTTAAGTGTGGTGGCTCCCTTCCTGTGGAACTCCCTGCCTCTAGGGGTCAGGCAGGCACCAAAAGAGCTGAAAAGGTCTTTTTCAGGAAGGCTTGCTTGGTTAACCAGCCTCGGTTTTATTGGCACTGTTTTTTAAAGAATAATTTAACATGTTTCTTTCTTTCCACCTTTGTTAATTTTACCTCTTGTTGTTCACTGCTCCAGAATCTTACATAGGGAGCAGTATAGAAATGTTATAAATGGACTGTTTCTGATCTAAAGGGTTGGTACTAAAATGGGGTACCTGCTATAGTGGCCACCAGTTTACCATTGTGTTACCTAACTGGTCCTTCAGTTCTGGACTTGTTTCGGAGGTAATTTCCACAAATAGATCCCTTAACCTAAATAATCTGACCTATTTCTAGGTGCTAAATTGAATAAATTTGTCTTCGTCATAAAAACTCGGATGTGGTAAAACTAGTATAAGAGGGAAAACAAATGGGGATGTTATGTTGCCATTTTCTAGAAATGTTAAGTGTGCTAGATGCAAGAAGGAATTAGCAATCACCTCCAAACCTTTTGCTATAGAAATAGCAGAGGGGAGGCCTTGAATTTTATGTTTGCTAATTCTTATCGATTCCATATTTATCCAGTGGTGTTCTTCATTCATACAAATTAGAATCATAGAATAGTAGGGTTGGAAGGGCCTACAAGGCCATCGAGTCCAACCCCCTGCTCAATGCAGGAATCCAAGTCAGAGCATCCCTGACAGATGGCCATCCAGCCTTGTCTTGAACGCCTCCAGTGTGGGAGAGCCCACCACCTCCCTGGGTAATTGGTTCCACTGTCTAATTAAATTTATCACCTGCCTAATGTGGAATGTCTCAAAGTATAGTTGTGTATTTGATATTCCTTCATTTCTGGAATGTCTGTATAAGATTTTTTTTAAATCATTCTATATTGTTTTATTATGAAAAAAATTGCCAGTTTAACGATTTCTGTGGGATTGCAATCAGCAGAACCTGAAAGACGTATGAGTCTGGGAAGTCTTGCCAATTTCATCGCCTCCACCCAGGCAAGAGAGATTAATGTTGGTCCAATTTCTCATATCTTTTATTTGGTTAATTAAGGGGGAAACAGTTTATTTGATTAGCTTTGGGAGATTTACAATGACAGAATCTTCATTCACCCTACATTGCTAGACAATTGATTCAAACGGGGTGTGTATAAAAATCAGTTTTTCTGCCCTCTGACTACCGATGCCCCAGTAATAATTACATTAACATATGGACAGACAATGTAAACTTCCCCTTAACCTCGAGTTTGATTTTGGCAGAGGGGGAACGCTTCCGAGCACACCCCTGCGGAGGACCTTAACACATTTGCTTTGACAAACTTTGAAAGACTAGAGCGTGAAGATTTTCCCCACTACAAATTATTTAATAAAATATAACGACACTTCCCTAAGACATCTTATATTGCAGCACTATCTCTTTGGATCAGTCCCTTGTTCTAATGTCAGAGCTACGTGAGTTCATGTGAATGACGTGCCAATTGATGAAGCTGCAAATGGAGCAGACAATGGCATTCCAGAAGGTGGAGACTGCTGAGGAGAACACATCAGAGTCACACGAAGAATCTGCCAGTTGATGAAGAAAACCCTCCTTGTGAATCTGATGTGTTCTCCTCGGTAGCCTCCACCTTCTAGCATTCCCTCTTCCATTGTCTGCTCCATTTGCAGCTTCTTCTTCAGTTGGCACATTATTCACACATAACGACAACCCAGAGGATGGGTTGAGTATAGGCTCAATTGTACATTGTTACGTGTGTCATGTGCTGACCATGCTCAAACCAGGAAGGGAACCCATTCTTTGTTGGTGGGTTGTGAACTCTGGATTGTTCATGGTTAACAACTCAGTTAAGCCACAGTGCAGGGCTCGCTCGTAACCACAACCCACGATGCAGCGACAAACCATGCCCAACCCATACTCTGGGTTGTCATTATGTGCAATGCATGTCTTTACCTACCTTTGGGGATCAATTGAAGTTAGTTTAATTTGTTTTGCCTCCCTGTGAAGTGAGCATAAACCTAGTTCTGCTAATTGATGGAAAATCTGGTGTGACTTACAGCAGAGCTGCTTTATATAGGGAATGTATGGCAACACAGCACTTAGTATTGGAAGTAATAAATGCAGGCTAGAGCTAATTTAAAAGTTCAATTCAGCTTAATATATTAATGCTCTAAGACACATCATGAGAAGCTAACAATGTTTAACTACAAGCACCCCATAAAGCTGGGTGTGTGAGTGTAAGTGAGCAAAGACGTGGTTTAACAGCAACTGTTCCATTTCCATTTAAAGAGACATCTACAATATTAAGGAAAGTGAAGTGCATGATGGGACCTGGACTCTACATGCTGTAATGACTCAGCAATTCGGACAATCTGTTCAAGCCAAGTTCCAATGTGTGGAACCTGCATGAGAGTGAGCAAGAGGCTAAAGGTCAGTCAAACAGAGGCGATGAAACCCAGGCCTACAAGAAGAAGAAGAGAAGAGTGGTAGTAGTGGGAGACTCCTTGCTGCGTGGGATCGAGACCCAAGTATGTCGCGAAGACCCGTGGACTCGCCAGGTATGTTGTCTCCCGGGAGGACAGATTAGAGACGTGACTGAAAGGTTGCCTGCACTCATAAAGCCCACTGACAGGTATCCCTTTCTTCTCATCCATGTGGGAACAAATGATACCGCCAAGCGGAGCTACGAAGAGATCACGTCAGACTTTGAAGCTTTGGGAAGGAAACTCAAGAACTTTGGGGCCCAGATAGTTTTCTCATCCATCCTTCCAGTAGTTAGAAGAGGGATAGAAAGGGAACGAAAAATACTCCGGGTGAATGACTGGCTACGAAGGTGGTGCCGACGAGAGAGATTTGGATTCTGGGACCACGGGCTATACTTCCTGGAAGATGGGCTGTTGGCTAGGGATGGGTTGCACCTCACAAAGGCTGGGAAGAATGTGTTTGGACACAGCATGAAGAACTTCATCAGGAGGGCTTTAAACTGAATCCTACGGGGAAGGGAGATGTAATGTTGGGGGTAACAATGGACGTAGGCGCATGCACTGCAATGGAGAGAACAGCGCTGATAGCGCCCAATAATAGTCTTCAGACACATGTAGGAAGAAAGCCAGACTATGAAGCACATGGTCTTCGATGTCTATATACTAATGCCCAGAGTATGGGAAACAAACAGAATGAACTTGAACTCTTAATACAGGAGGGAAATTATGACTTGATAGGTATAACTGAGACTTGGTGGGATGACTCTCATGACTGGAATACAGCAGTTGAAGGATATAACTTGTTCAAAAAGAACAGGAGGAACAGAAAGGGAGGCGGGGTTGCACTGTATGTGAAAAATACATATCTCTGCACAGAAATACAGGAGGAGGAGCTTGGTAGCCCCATCGAGAGCATCTGGGTTGAAATAAATGGAGCAAAGAATAAAAGGAACCTGGTGGTCGGAGTCTACTACCGGCCACCCAATCAAGGAGAAGCCAAGGATGAAACTTTTGAAAAGCAAATAGCCAATGTTTTAAGGAAGCATGATGTAGTAGTAATGGGGGACTTCAATTTCCCCGATATTTGTTGGGAGACAAATTCTGCAAAACATGGCCCCTCCAGGAAATTCCTGACTTGTGTGGCGGATAACTTCCTCCTACAGAAAGTAGAGGAAGGAACTAGAGGATCGGCTATCCTTGACTTGATCCTAACCAACAGAGATGACTTAGTGGATAAAGTAGCAGTTACAGGAACTCTGGGGGAAAGCGACCATGTTGTACTTGAGTTCTTGGTTCTAAGGGAAGCAAAAGCCGAGTGTACTCAAACGCGTACCCTGGATTTTAGGAAAGCTGATTTTAATAAACTCAGAACAATGATCAGTAAGGTCCCATGGCAAACAATGCTAGCGAGAAAAGGAGTCCAAGATGGGTGGGAACTTTTAAAAAAGGAAATTCTCAAGGCACAATCACAAACAATTCCAACAAGAAGAAAAGGTGGAAGACAACAGAAGAAGCCAATGTGGCTTCACAAAAAGCTTAGGGATGACCTGAAAACAAAAAAGGACACATATAAGAAGTGGAAAGAAGGCCAAGTAACAAAGGAAGAGTACAGGCAGGTAGCACAGAATTGCAGGGATGGCGTCAGGAAGGCTAAAGCGGAGAACGAGGTGAGGTTAGCGAGGGATGCTAAAAACAACAAAAAGGCTTTCTTCAGCTACGTGCATAGTAAAAGGCAGAGGAAAGAAATGGTTGTTCAGCTATTAAATAAGGATGGCAAAATGATAACAGATGACAAAGAAAAGGCAGAGGTGCTCAATTCCTACTTTGGCTCAGTCTTCTCCCAAAAGAGGGTCTATGACCCCCCTGGCAAAGGCGAAGTACAGGCTGAAGGGGCAGGATTGCAGCTTGAGATCGACAGGCATATGGTCAAGGAACACCTCATTACTTTGAATGAGTTCAAATCTCCAGGGCCAGATGAACTGCATCCTAGAGTCATAAAGGAACTGGCAGAAGAACTCTCAGAACCGCTGTCTATTCTCTTTGAGAAATCATGGAGGACCGGGGAAGTGCCAGATGACTGGAGGAGGGCTAACGTTGTCCCTATCTTCAAAAAGGGTAAAAAGGAGGAACCTGGGAACTACAGACCAGTCAGTCTGACATCAATCCCTGGGAAAATTCTGGAGCAGATCATAAAGCAATCCATCTGGAAGCACCTTGACAACAATGCCGTGATTACTCGAAGCCAACATGGATTTGTCAAAAACAAGTCCTGCCAGACAAATCTGATCTCATTTTTTGATCAAGTCACCTCCCTTGTAGACCGTGGGAATGCTGTAGACATCATATACCTCGACTTCAGCAAAGCTTTCGACAAAGTGCCCCATGATATCCTGATGAGCAAACTTGCTCGAAGTGGGCTAGATGAAACAACGATCATGTGGATCCACAGTTGGCTACAGAATCGGACTCAAAGAGTGCTTATCAATGGGACCTTCTCAAGCTGGGGAGAGGTAACGAGCGGGGTACCGCAGGGCTCAGTCCTGGGCCCAGTGCTCTTCAACATTTTTATTAATGACTTGGAGGAGGAGGTGCAGGGAATGCTGATCAAATTTGCAGATGACACAAAATTGGGAGGGATAGCTAATACTTTGGAAGACAGAAACAAAATTCAAAGTGATCTTGATAGACTGGAGTGCTGGGCAGAAAACAACAGAATGGCATTTAATAGGGACAAATGCCAAGTTCTGCACCTAGGAAAAAGAAACCAAATGCACAGTTACAAGATGGGGGATACGTGGCTCAACCACACTACGAGCGAGAAGGATCTTGGAATTGTCGTCGATCACAAGCTGAATATGAGCCAACAATGTGATGTGGCTGCAAAAAAGGCAAATGCTATTTTGGGCTGCATTAATAGAAGCATCGCTTCCAAATCCCGGGAAGTACTAGTTCCCCTCTACTCAGCACTGGTTAGGCCTCATCTGGAGTACTGTGTCCAGTTCTGGGCACCACACTTTAAGAAGGATGCAGACAAGCTGGAGAGGGTTCAAAGGAGGGCAACAAAGATGATCAGGGGACTGGAAACAAAGCCCTATGAAGAGAGACTGAAAGAACTGGGCATGTTTAGCCTTGAGAAGAGAAGACTGAGGGGAGATATGATAGCACTCTTCAAGTACTTGAAAGGCTGTCACAGAGAAGAAGGCCAGGATCTCTTCTTGATCATCCCAGAGTGCAGGACACGGAATAATGGGCTCAAGTTACAGGAAGCCAGATTCCGGCTGAACATCAGGAAAAACTTCCTGAGTGTCAGAGCAATACGGCAATGGAACCAATTACCTGGGAGGTGGTGGGCTCTCCCACACTGGAGGCCTTTAAGACGAGGCTGGACAGCCATTTGTCAGGGATGCTCTGACTTGGATTCCTGCATTGAGCAGGGGGTTGGACTCGATGGCCTTGTAGGCCCCTTCCAACCCTACTATTCTATGATTCTATGAACCTAAACAACGAATGCCCACTCTGACGTCTCATGCTGAATGCTGTCTCTGGAGTTTCTCTGTTGCAAGATAGCCACTTCAAGGTCTGTTACCGAATGACCTGGATCGCTGAAAGGCTTCTCCAAAGGGCGGCCGGGGACACAACCGGACACCGTCATACAGCTCCACGATGGACACAGAACTACCTCCTCGTACCAACACCCAGAGACCACGATGCATCCCTACTCACCTCAAGCTAACCACCTGGACAAACCACACGAGCCACTGTCTACAGCCAGGCCCTGGGATACAAGCGCATTGGTTCCTGTCCCTCTGACAGAGACTCAACCCTACAGGACCACTCTAAACAGGCCAACAACACTGCAACCCGGCCTTGCAACTAACACCGCTACCAGCAAACTGTGGAGGAGCCTTTCAGCACCTCAGGATATTCTGGAACAATCTTCTAAGTGGTTGCCTTGCAACAGAGAAACTAGAGAGACAGAATTCAGCGTAAAGCCTCACAGCTGACATTCATTGTTGCATTCCATACCTTGGAACTTGGCTTGAACGGACTGGCTGAATGGTGAGTCATTAGTGTGCAGAGCCCAAGTCCCACCTTGCAGTTCATTTTCCTTTATATTGTAGATGTCTCTTTAAATGGAAATGGAATGGTTGCTGTCTACCTACCCATCACTGAGTTTCCCATCCTGAACCTATCCATTCCTGTATCTAACTGAGTGGGTTAGGCCCACAAAACCTCATGCCTTAGTAATAAAAACATTGTTCGTCCTAAAGGTACCACAGATCCTTTTCAGGAAGAATGTCCTCAGGAAGAGGAGGCCTCACAGACTTGTGTGACCCCCAGCTCTAAGCACAGCGATCCCCATGAAGAGGATGATTCCATGAATTAAGTGAAAGCAGGGCTAACCTAGGCCAGCCCCATGAAGGGCAGTTGCCAGCCAAGTGTGTAACGCAGCAGCGAGGAGAAGTATCCCCATAAAGAGGTGGCTTCTCAGGGATCTGTTGACCAGAGTTCGAAACGTGGTCAGCCCCATGAAGAGGCAGCTTGCCAGGCAACTGAGACCCCCAGCTCTAAGCGCAGCGATCTCCATCAGGAGGACGATTCCATGACTTATGTGATGGCAGGTCTAACCAGCAGAGGAAACGCCTATGTGGTCTTTGGCCGGACCAGCCAAAGCAGTGTCCTGGGTCCATATGTTGAGGAGACAGACAACCTGGGGCTGAGGAGTGAAAATGCACAATTACACAGAAGGAGGAACAAAACACCAAAACTAACACAGGATAGAAGTCACTAATTTCCATGTCCATAGGGGGACCTGTCTTTTCATATTTCCCTGAAACTGAAGCTGGATTTCAATAGGGTTTCCCAGAGATGTATTAAACAGAGGTCTAAAAGGAGTCATCCCAAGAAAGGAGAGGCTTTTCTGGCATGTGTGAAGGCCAGCTCTGCTATTCCTATTAATGGCAGTTTGTCAAGGCATGCGTAAAGCCCAGGACTAAGCTCAACCATCCCCATTAAGAGGAGGTGAGACTGGCCTGTGGTCACAGCACAGTTTCCAGGCATCCCGAGAATAGAAGCTGCATTTCACCTTTCCTTCAATCCATCCACAACAGGAAAGCTGAGGAAATGTCCTTTTAGTCTTCAGCAAGCCCAGCCAAAGCAGGAGCTTAGCATTGCAAGTAACACCGCTACCAGCAAACCTGTCCAGGAGCCTTTCAACATTTCATGTCATTCTGTAACAATCCTCAAAGTGGCTGCCATGCAAATCTGGAGCAAACAGACAAGGTGGGGCTGAGGAATGAAAATGCAGTTACACAGGAATAAAACACCAAAACTAACAGAGTGTAAAACTTACTCATTTCCACATCTAGAGAGGGACCTGACTTTTCAGATGTCCCTCAGACTAAAGCTGGATTTCAACAGGGTTTCTTTGCTCAGTTGATTTTCAGAACAGCCAGGGCTGGGTGGGCAGGGGAGAGAGATGGAGAACAGAGTAAGTGCCCAATCTACCCTTTCACCTGCCAGTCCAAAATGTAGTGTCCTGTGCCAGGGAAGAAGAGCTCTGTAGAAACTCTCCACCCAGCCAAAGTATGGGCAAGACTGAGAGCTCACAGAAACTATGTCTTTGGCTATGCAGCCACAGCTGAACTGAGTCTGGCTCATTAGTACTCACAGCTGGGTCTTTCCCCTCATGAGTAGGTTCTTCCAGCCTTGATCTCTTTGATGCTTTCCTCCATTGCCCCTTTTGGTGCTCTGTAGCACTGAAACTTTTAAAAAAGAAAAAAACTCTTTAACAATTCCTGCACAGCTGGTTCTCCCTCCTCATGAGTAGACTCTTGCTTTGAGCAGTGCCTTCCAGCCTTGACCCTTTCAGCACTCTGCATTGCTAAATGGAGCCATTAAAAAATATAATCTTGAGGAGCTGGTTCTTCTGAAACTGATTTTCTCCATGCAAAGCAGGCGCTTTACCAGGCCCATCCCTTAACCCCCCTTAGCTCTGTAGCACTCAAAGTACCAATAAAAAAAAATCCATGGGGTATATGTAAAGTGTGGGAATGGACTCGCAGCTTTCTTCAGTCGTGGGCTCCAGATGGGAGGAAGCCACGAACTAATCTTCTCCTCTGTTAATTTAGACTCTGAGTGCATGTTGCGAGTATTGGGTGATTTATGGCAGAGGCCTGTCTTGAAGGGTGGGGTGGGGTGGGGTGGGGTGGGGTGGGGGGTTCCTGGGATTGCTGAGAGAGAATTAAGGCCTGAATCGTAGAGGGGGAGCAGCGTTTCAGACCCAGGCAGTTAGAATCCCAGAAGCCGCATCTAGTCACCTAGCTCACCGGCCCCTCAGCTAGCTCGCTAGCCACAGCGGAAGCATTTATTCAGCGCGGCCTGGTCTACTCAGTGCATGGGGAATGGACGGACGCTCGCCCACGCACCGCAAGCGGCCCCTCTGCAACACAGGCGAAGTCTTGTGCTGACTTCCACAGATTGCACCGCGGGAGCAGCTCTGCCACGTGCAAAGCCCTCACGTGAAAACAGGTTGCTTACCCATAAGGCAGCAGCGGGTCCCCGCGGGCCTCGGACACGCGCGCTCTCCTCGGCTTCTCCCGCTCCTTCTCCAGCGCCGCCCGCCAAACGCAGCCGCCCTTCCCCGCTCTTTCACCGAGCTGCACCCCCAGCCAATCAGAATCGACTGTGCCTGCTCCCGCCCGCCGGTTCGCGCTGACGGCCATCCCCCGCCCGCCCCCTTCCAGAACGCTGCGGAGCCTCGTGCTCCGAATCACAGTCCCCGCGGCGCATGCGCAGTTGTCTTTCGAGAAAGCGGCTCCAGGTGGAAATACCCCCTCGCTGAGTGGTTGTAGGGAGCGACTGCTGCGACCCTAACAGAGCAGTTTCTAGGGATCATCTCTAAACAGACAAAGAAATCAGAATGTAATAAGTAAAAGGTGACTGCGGTCTAACATAACGATTGATAAGCACCATGTTCAAATGGCTTACACGTGTGAGGATTACTAAAACTCTCTCGGATTTTTATCCTTACAAATCTCCTGTACTTCTGAATGGCCATAGGAATACAATGGAATCATGGCAGCAGCTCCACAGAAAACAGCAGGGGCCCCAATATTCCTCATGTGTGTAATGGAGTACCTACAGTGGTGCCCCTAGCAATCCCCCCTCGTTGCACAGGGCCATAATAGTGTAAGAGGCTTATGGGCACCAACACCAGAGACAAGATGAACTATTAAACAAGTTAATGTATTAAAGGGATATTCTGTACATGAGGGAATGCTAATATTTACTTTGCGGGTTTCAAGACTTGTTGTTGTTCAGTCGTTCAGTCGTGTCTGACTCTTCGTGACCCCATGGACCGTAGCACGCCAGGCCTTCCTGTCCTGCGCTCTCTCCCGGAGCGTGCTCAAGGTCAGATTCATTGCATCCGTGATGCTATCTAGCCATCTCATCCTCTGCCGTCCCCTTCTCCTTTGGCCTTCAGTCTTTCCCAGCATCAGGATCTTTTCCAGGGAATTTTCTCTTCGCATTAGGTGGCCAAAATATTGGAGCTTCAGCTTCATTATCTGTCCTTCCAATGAGCACTCAGGGTTGATTTCCTTTAGGATGGACTGATTTGACCTCCTTGCAGTCCAGGGGACTCGTAAGAGTCTTCTCCAGCACCACAGTTCGAAAGCATCAATTCTTCGGCGCTCAGCCTTCCTTATAGTCCAGCTCTCACAGCCATACATTACTACTGGGAAAACCATAGCTTTGATTAGACGGACCTTTGTCGGCAAGGTGATGTCTCTGCTTCTTACTATGCTGTCTAGGTTGGCCATAGCTTTCCTCCCAAGGAGCAAGCGTCTTTTAATTTCATGGCTACAGTCACCGTCTGCGGTGATCTTGGAGCCCAAGAAAGTAAAATCTGCCACTGCTTCCATTTCTTCCCCTTCTATATGCCAGGAAGTGATAGGGCCAGATGCCATGATCTTAGTTTTTTTAATGTTGAGTTTCAAACCAGCTTTTGCACTCTCCTCTTTCACCCTCAACAAGAGGCTCTTGAGATCCTCTTCGCTTTCTGCCATTAGGGTGGTATCGTCTGCATATCGGAGGTTGTTGATAATTCTCCGGCAATCTTAATTCCGATCTCTGATTCATCCAACCCGGCATTTCTCATGATGTACTCTGCATATAAGTTAAATAAGCAGGGTGACAATATGCAGCCTTGTCGTACTCCTTTCCCAATTTTGAACCAATCGGTTGTTCCGTGTCTGGTTCTTACTGTTGCTTCTTGACCCTCGTACAGGTTTCTCAGGAGACAGGTAAGGTGGTCTGGTACTCCCATCACTTTAAGAATTTGCCACAGTTTGTTGTGATCCACACAATCAAAGGCTTTAGCGTAGTCAATGAAGCAGAAATAGACGTTTTTCTGGAATTCTCTTGCTTTCTCCATGATGCAGCGAATGTTGGCGATTTGATCTCTAGTTCCTCTGCCTCTTCGAAACCCAGCTTGTACTTCCGGTAGTTCTCGGTTCGCATACTGCTGAAGCCTAGCTTGTAGGATTTTGAGCATCACCTTGCTGGCATGTGAAATGAGCGCAATGGTGCAGTAGTTTGAACACTCTTTGGCGTTGCCCTTCTTTGGAATTGGAATGTAAACTGACCTTTTCCAGTCTTGTGGCCACTGTTGAGTGTTCCAGATTTGTTGGCATATTGAATGCAGCACTTTAACAGCATCATCTTTTAGGATTTTAAATAGCTCGGCTGGAGTACTGTCATCTCCGCTAGCTTTGTTGTTACTAATGCTTCCTAAGGCCCACTTGACTTCACTCTCTAGGATGTCCGGCTCAAGTTCAGAGACCGCACTATCATGGCTATCAGGGACATTAAGATCTTTCCTGTATAGTTCTTCTGTGTATTCTTGCCACCTCTTCTTAATCTCATCTGCTTCTGTTAGGTCCCTGCCTTCTTTGTCCTTTATCATGCCCGTCTTTGCACAAAACGTTCCCTTGAGATCTCCAGTTTTCTTGAAGAGATCTCTAGTCTTTCCCATTCTGTTGTTTTCCTCGATTTCTTTGCATTGTTCATTTAAGAAGGCCTTCTTGTCTCTCCTTGCTATTCTCTGGAACTCTGCATTCAGTTGGGTATATCTTCCCCTTTCTCCCTTGCTTTTCACTTCCCTTCTTTCCTCAGCTACTTGTAAAGCCTCATCAGACAGCCACCTGGCTTTCTTGCATTTCTTTTTCTTTGGGATGGATTTCGTTGCTGCCTCCTGAACAATGTTACGGACCTCCGTCCATAGTTCCTCAGGCACTCTGTCTATCAGGTCTAATCCCTGAAATCTATTCCTCACCTCCACTGTATATTCATCAGGGATATGATTTAGGTCATACCTGAACGGTTTAGTGGTTTTCCCGACGTTCTTCAATTTCAGCCGAAATTTTGCAAGAAGCAGCTCATGATCTGAGCCACAGTCAGCTCCAGGTCTTGTTTTTACTGACTGTATGGAGCTTCTCCATCTTTGGCTGCAAAGGACATAATCAATCTGATTTCGATATTGACCATCTGGTGACGTCCATGTGTAGAGTCGCCTCTTGTGCTGTTGGAAAAGAGTGTTTGCTATGATCAGCATGTTCTCTTGGCAAAACTCTCTTAGCTTTTGTCCTGCTTCATTTTGTACACCAAGGCCATGCCTGCCTGTTATCCCAGTGATTTCTTGACTTCCTACTTTAGCATTCCAATCCCCTATGATGAAGAGGACATCTTTTTTTGGTGTTAGTTCTAGAAGGTGTTGTAGGTCTTCATAGAACCGATCAACCTCAGCTTCTTCGGCCTCAGTGGTTGGGGCATAGACTTGAATTACTGTGATGTTGAATGGTTTGCCTTGGATTCGTACTGAGATCATTCTATCATTTTTAAGATTGTACCCCAGTACTGCTTTTCCCACCCTTTTGTTGACTATGAGTGCTACTCCATTTCTTCCTAGGGATTCTTGCCCACAATAGTAGATATGATGGTCACCTGAATTAAATTCGCCCATGCCTGTCCATTTTAGTTCACTGATTCCCAAGATGTCGATGTTCAATCTTGCCATCTCATGTTTGACCACCTCCAGCTTACCTTGATTCATTGATCTGACATTCCAGGTTCCTAAACAATATTGTTCTTTACAGCATCGGATTTTCTTTTCACCGCCAGACACATCCACAGCTGAGTGTCCTTTCGGGTTTGGCCCAGCCGCTTCACTCTTTCTGGCGCTACTTGGAAATACCCTCTGCTCTTCCCCAGTAGCATATTGGACACCTTCCGACCTGAGGGGCTCATCTTCCGGCGTCATCTCTTTTAGCCTTGTGATACGTTCCATGGGGTTTTCTTGGCAAGAATACTGGAGTGGGTTGCCATTTCCTTCTCCAGTGGTTTCAAGACTGCTTAGTGACAATTCTGAAGGACTCAGGCAACACTAGCTGCTAGATGCTGCTGGACAGCCATCTGTCAGGGATGCTTTGACTTGGATTCCTACATTGAGCAGGGGATTGGACTCGATGGCCTTGTAGGCCCCTTCCAACCCTCCTATGATTCTGTGATTCTACAAGCTTCTTAATGATTTCTTTTGCCTCAGTCCAAATTCCCTAAACCTTCACCCTAGCCAAATACACCCACAACCAGGTCCAGCTCTTGGGCGGAATCTTTTTCTGACTCCCAACACTTGTATTTATATTGTCACCAGCCATGCATGGTTTCCCCACACAGAAGGTATAGTTTAATAGTTTAATATTCAGGCCTTAGCTGTGCACTACGCACAGTCTTCCTCTGACTCCCAGAACTTCTATTTATGTTGTATTTATGACTGCTTGGACAGTTTCTTTGGGTAAATTGTACAATGTTTTACTGCCTGCTTGTATCACCTTCTGGGAAAATCACAGGGCAGCCTCCAGGCATAACACATTCACTACAGCTTTCCCCTAGTCATTCTAAGACACCACCCACCAAACACCACCCACCAAACACCAGACCTTCTCCCTCACTGACTACCACAGACTAACTCCAAGGGTAGGATACCATAGGGGCCTATCCAGCCCCTACTGCTGGTAGGCATGATGTAGCGCTTCCAGGGGCATGCCCTAAACCAGTGGAAATGAGTTTGCACTCTCATCCAGCTGTCTTTTTGCCACAGGATACACAACAAGCCAGGGAGTTTCAGAAAAACATCTATTTCTGTTTTATTGTACACAGAATACATCATACGACGTGCTGGGCTTGATGAATCCACGGCTGGAGTTAAAATCGCTGGAAGAAGCATTAGCAATCTCAGATAAGCAGATGATACCACTTTGATGCCTGAAAGCGAGGAGGAGCTGAGGAACCTTATGAGGAAGGTGAAAGGAGAAAGTGCAAAAGCTGGGTTGCGATTAAACCTCACAGAAACCAAGATTATGGCAACCAGCTTGATTGATAACTGGCAAATAAAGGGAGAAAACGTGGAGGCAGTGACAGACTTTGTCTTTCTAGGTGCAAAGACTGCTGCGAACGCTGACTACAGCCAGGAAATCAGGAGACGTTTACTTCTTGGGAGGAGAGCAATGACAAATCCTGATAAAATAGTTAAGAGCAGAGACATCACATTGACAACAAAGGTCCGCATAGTTAAAGCAATGGTATTCCCCATAGTAACCTATGGCTGCGAGAGCTGGACCATAAGGAAGGCTGAGCGAAGGAAGATAGATGCTTTTGAACTGTGGTGTTGGAGGAAAATTCTGAGAGTGCCTTGGACTGCAAGAAGATCAAATCAGTCCATACTCCAGGAAGTAAAGCCAGACTGCTCACTTGAGGGAATGATATTAAAGGCAAAACTGAAGTACTTTGGCCACATAATGAGAAGGCAGGATACCCTGGAGAACATGCTGATGCTAGGGAAAGTGGAAGGCAAAAGGAAGAGGGGCCGACCAAGGGCAAGATGGATGGATGATATTCTGGAGGTGACAGACTTGACCTTGGGGGAGCTGGGGGTGGCGACGGCCGACAGGAAGCTCTGGTGTGGGCTGGTCCATGAAGTCACAAAGAGTCGGAAGCGACTGAACGAATAAACAACAAACACAACACATCCTGACTGCTAACCCATATTCTACAAGGTCAGGTTAGGGATACTTCTGGATTGAGAGATGAGACAGAAGTCAAATTAATATTTATCTTTTCTCCCTTGTGCTTCTCTTAGTTGGTTTTACAGTACCTCTCAAGAGGCAATTGGGGCTCATTGGAGGTGAACATGCATTCAGGAGGAGGCTGAAATGGGTCCCCATTGTCATAATCCTGGTTGAAAGTTTGGGTATCTGGCAATGGAAAAAAAAGAAAGACAAGGGAAATGGCAGCTGACAGAGGTACAAAACAGCTCTTTTCATCTTTAGCCTCAATCAACAGGAGTTGGGGTTGGCCAGGGCCAGTCCTACCATTAAGCAAAGTGTTGCAGCAGATGCTCAGAGGTGGGGAGGGCTTTGAAATATTGGAGGACAGTGCTCTGTGTGCCACATGGCCAGCATTTTACCCCCAAGCTAGTCTGCTGCCTCCCAGTGGAGTGGAAGACCCTGGCCCATTGCCAACATCAAAGTAAGATTGAACTGCCAGTCTGGTCACTTTCTGTGACAGGTGCCATGATATCCTTCACTTCAGGCAGCAAAGTATCTTGGACTGTGTCAGGAGCGCCCTAGTGGCCTCTTTCAGTCTACTCCAATAGCCAACTCAAGACATAGACAAAAGGATTCAAGGCTTTAATCCTTTCACAACTTAATGACTCTTTCAGATGCTAATCACCAGCGTCTAAGCAATGAACAGCAGAGTAGCCCATGCTCCGGGTTAGGCAGTTGGTCCCCATTTGAAGGAGAATCACTTGCAGACCCTGAACTTATGGGCTAGGGAGAGTTCCTCCCTCTTTCCCTTGGGTCCACGGGACGCGACCGTTGCTTGCGCACCAAACGGGCGCTACGCCTCCTTTCTGCGCCCTCCATCACTCGTCGCTCCCTGCGTCTGCGTCGAGCATCTCGCAAGCCCCCCTCCCGCACTCTCTCACTGCTAGGGTCACTATCTATCTCAGGAATGCTGGCAGGAGGAATCTCTGCCAGCTGCTGTGCCTGTGAGGGATGAGCGGGCTCCTCTCCCACGGATTGCTGTTCCTCCTCAGAATCAGAACTGCTCTGGGGTTCTATGGGCTCAGTTTCCACCCTGACAGACTGGCTGTGTACTTGGAGCATCCCAATATGCATCTTTCCTTTGGTTTTCTGGGACAAGGCATATTTGGTCAATACAGTTGAATAATGTGGCTCATGTTACCCTTCACAGGTGTAGTCCCCACAATGCCAGAGGATGGGCATCAGAATGCAGAAATCGTGAATGGGAATTGCCCAAGAAGAAGATGGAGATGACCAGACCACATTGCATTACACGGTTGTGTCAAACGTGGAACAAATGAACGTATAATACACCTCTAAGGTATTACATTATTTGGGTACCAAAGTGTTCAATACTTGATGTACAAAACTCAGGGAAGATGGGAAAGTGGAAGGGGAGCTCCATCAACAGGATTGCCTCCCTCCTCAAAACTAGCTGCTGTTTCTGCAAAGGAGCTCCTTCCACCAAAAGCTCCCCTCCCCTTTGTGGCTGCCATGTCAAAAGTTACCTCAAACAGTGTATGAAGCTAGCAGTTTTCCTAGTTAAAGTGGAGGGAGGGAGAACAGAACACTATAGCCATAGTTCTGTTTCTCTCATAAATGTCAACTCATCAACAGTTTTGGCAACCAAACGCAGGGATATCATGATTCCATTGAGCCATCCAGGCCAATCCAGGTTTGTCTTCAAGCACTACAATTCTGATCCAATTAGATAACTCATTAATGCATTCTAACAGCCAGCATCCATCCCCTTTAGATAAGGAAAAAAACCGCTTGACAGCATTAATTGGGGTAGTTCCCATTTATTTCACTTTACAGCAGTAGTGTCATACTGGCACCTTCTTTTATTGTTAAGGCTGGTTTGTGAGTTTCTGTAGTCAAAACTGAGCAAAAATAAGTTTTATTATAATGAATTATAATAATTTTTAGTTCCTCTTTCTTTTTGTTATTTTAAATGGGTTTTAAGCCACCAGTATGAAAGCTGCCTTGGAAGAGTTTTGATTACACAAAAATATTTGAAAGACATAAATTTATGTCCTGTGTTTTGCCTGAAAAATATTAAAATGTCCACATTCAATTTTGCCTAATAACGGGGGTGTCTTGTACTCGCTTTCCATTTCTTGCGCAAGTATGCAAATAATGTTGATCTCTGTGCCGTGATACTGAGTGAGGCCCAGTTTTGCATGAGTATTGTCCAGTTCCTTTAAAAACCTATGCACTGCTGAGCTGCTCTTCCAGTGGACTTCCTTTAGAACTCCATCCCCCTTGGGCAGGAAAGCTCGCATCCATAGGCCACTTAGAATATATCACACATTACATCTGCCAGAGATTGCCAGAGCCATGTCCTTTTCCATCCACACTTTGTCTTGTCTTCCATGGCTAGAGTTAAAGGAAACAGGGAATGTGGTGGTGAAAACCTAACGGTCGGACAGAAGTGTGCAGAACTGGCCTATCTCGCAAAGCAGTTGTGGCGTGGCTTTATGCCAACCTATTCCCAAGGTTTGTGATGCAACAAGTTACACATCTGAAGTGTTTTGCTTCAATAAAAGCATAGACCCCCCGCCCTCAGTTACCTGTCTTAGAACACAATCCTTCACATGGAAGTAAGTCCCGCCTCTCAGCTGAGCAGAGCAAAGCAGAGCAAGCTGCTCCAGCTGGTCCAAGGACTACAGAAGCAAGCAAGCAAGCTCCCAGAGAGAGAGCGACCAGAGCGAGTGAACAGGGGGAGCAAACAAGAGTTGGCCAGGGGAGGTCAAGGGGGAGGCCCCTAACATTTTTTTTTTATTTATTTGTCTTGTAACACACACTTCCACACCAGTGGGACTCTGCTTTTAACCTCTAGTGAGTAGAGGAGCAGGCACAGGCTAGTCTAGAACAATCACAAAGCTAGACACAAAAAGGGAATAGAGGCTATGGAAGGACAAGACTCTCCAGTGGTGGTGACCTGCAAGGTGCATGCAATGTTTGTTTTCTTGCCTGAGAACAACATGGCCTACACCCGCAACAAGTGCAAGTTGATCACGCTGCTGGAAGAAAAAGTAAGCGAACTGGAGCAGCGACTGTCGACCCTCCGGGAAATAACAGAACACGAAGAGGTCTTGGACAGAATGGGGGAACTACAGCAGCAAAGGGAAGACCAGAAGCTTGAAGATAAACAGCAAGCTGAGGCAGAAGTGGGAAATGCTGAAGTGAGGAAAAATGAAGTAGAGGATACTTGGTGACAGTTAGGAGAAGAAGAACTAGAAACCACTCTGCACCAGTGGAAGCAGTGGAGCTGTGGAACCGATTCCAGGTACTTGAGGATGAGAGTGGAGGACAGCCTGCAAAGGAAGAAGTACAGAGGAACCTGCATATGAGTGAGCAAGAGGCTGAAGGTCAGTCAAGCAGAGGCGATGAAACCCAGGCCTACAACAAGAAGAAGAGTAGTAGTAGTGGGAGACTCCTTGCTGCATAGTCAATTCCAACAAGTAGTAATAGTGGGAGACTCTCCAGTTTGTCTGCATCCTTCTTCAAGTATGGTGCCCAGAACTGGACACAGTACTCCAGATGAAGCCTAACCAGTGCTGAGTAGAGGGGAACTAGTACTTCCCAGGATTTGGAAGCTATGCTTCTATGAATGCAGCCCAAAAGAGCATTGGCCTTTTTTGCAGCCACATCACATTGTTGGCTCATATTCAGCTTGTGATCGACAACCATTCCAAGATCCTTCTCGCTTGTAGTGTTGTTGAGCCACGTATCCCCCATCTTGTAACTGTGCATTTGGTTTCTTTTTCCTAGGTGAAGAACTTGGCATTTATCCCTATGAAATGTCATTCTGTTGTTTTCTGCCCAGTGCTCCAGTCTATCCAGATCACTTTGAATTTTGTTTCTGTCTTCCAAAGTATTAGCTATCCTGCCCAATTTTGTCATTTTATGACAATTTTGTGTCATCTGCAAATTTGATCAGCATTCCCTGCACCTCCTCCTCCAAGTCACTAATAAAAATCTTGAAGAGCACTGGGCCCAGGTCTGAGCCCTGCGGTACCCCACTCGTTACCTCTCCCCAGTTTGAGAAGGTCCCATTGATAAGCACTCTTTGAGTCCGATGCTGTAGCCAACTGTGGATCCACCAGATCGTTGTTTCATCTAGCCCACTTTGAGCTAGTTTGCTCATCAGGACATCATGGGGCATTTTGTCGAAAGCTTTCCTGAAGTCGAGATATATGATGTCTACAGCATTCCCACGGTCTACAAGGGAGGTGACTTGATCAAAAAATGAGATCAGATTCGTCTGGCAGGACTTGTTTTTGACAAATCCATGTTGGCTTCGAGTAATCACGGCATTGTTGTCAAGGTGCTTACTGATGGATTGCTTTATCATCTGCTGCAGAATTTTCCCAGGGATTGATGTCAGACTGACTGGTCTGTAGTTCCTAGGTTCCTCCTTTTTACCCTTTTTGAAGATAGGGACCACATTAGCCCTCCTCCAGTCATCTGGCACTTCCCCTGTCCTCCATGATTTCTCAAAGAGAATAGACAGCGGTTCTGAGAGTTCTTCTGCCAGTTCCTTTTATTACTCTAGGATGCAGTTCATCTGGCCCTGGAGATTTGATCTCATTCAAAGGAATGAAGTGTTCCTTGACCATATGCATATCGATCTCAAGCTGCAATCCTGTCCCTTCAGCCTGTACTTGGTCTTTGGCAGGGGGGTCATAGACCCTCTTTTGGGAGAAGGCTGAGCCAAAGTAGGATTTGAGCACCTCTGCCTTTTCTTTGTCATCTGTTATTGTTTTGCCATCCTTATTTAATAGCTGAACCACCATTTCTTTCCTCTGCCTTTTACTATGCACGTAGCTGAAGAAAGCCTTTTTGTTGTTTTTAGCATCCCTCGCTAACCTCAGCTTGTTCTCAGCTTTAGCCTTCCTGACGCCATCCCTGCAATTCTGTGCTATCTGCCTGTACTCTTCCTTTGTTACTTGGCCTTCTTTCCACTTCCTATATGTGTCCTTTTTTGTCTTCAGGTCATCCCTAAACTTTTTGTGAAGCCACATTGGCTTCTTCTGTTGTCTTCCACCTTTTCTTCTTGTTGGAATGGTTTGTAATTGTACCTTGAGAATTTCCTTTTTTAAAAGCTTCCACCCATCTTGGACTCCTTTTCTTGTTAGCGTCGCTTGCAATGACTCTTGCCATTCTCAGAACTCATTGTTCTGAGTTTATGAAAATCAGCTTTCCTAAAATCCAGGGTACGCCTTTGACTACACTCGGGTTTTGCTTCCCTTAGAACCAAGAACTCAAGTACAACATGGTCACTTTCCCCCAGAGTTCCTGTAACTGCTACTTGATCCACTAGGTCATCTCTGTTGGTTAGGATCAAGTCAAGGATAGCCGATCCTCTAGTTCCTTCCTCTACTTTCTGTAGGAGGAAATTATCCGCCACACAAGTCAGGAATTTCCTGGAGGGGCCATGTTTTGCAGAATTTGTCTCCCAACAAATATCAGGGAAATTGAAGTCCCCCATTACTACTACATCATGCTTCCTTGAAACCTTGGCTATTTCCTTTTCAAAAGTTTCATCCTCGTCTTCTCCTTGATTGGGTGGCCGGTAGTAGACTCCGACCACCAGGTTCCTTTTATTCTTTGCTCCATTTATTTTGATCCAGATGCTCTCGATGAGGCTACCAAGCTCCTCCTCCTGTATTTCTGTGCAGAGATATGTATTTTTCACATACAGTGCAACCCCACCTCCCTTTCTGTTCCTCCTGTTCTTTTTGAACAAGTTATATCCTTCAATTGCTGTATGCCAGTCATGAGAGTCATCCCACCAAGTCTCAGTTATACCTATCAAATCATAATTTCCCTCCTGTATTAAGAGTTCAAGTTTGTTCTGTTTGTTTCCCATACTGTGTGCATTAGTATATAGACCTCGAAGACCATGTGCTTCATAGTCTGGCTTTCTTCCTACATGTGTCTGAAGATTATTATTGGGTGCTATCAGAGCTGTTCTCTCTGTTGCAGTGCATGCGCCTACGTCCATTGTTACCCCCAACATTACATCTCCCTTCCCCGTAGGATTCAGATTAAAGCCCTCCTAATGAAGTTCTTAATGCTGTGGCCGAACACATTCTTCCCATCCTTTGTGAGGTGCGACCCGTCCCTTGCCAACAGCCCATATTCCAGGAAGTATAGCCCGTAGTCCCAGAATCAAAATCTCTCCCGTCGGCACCACCTTCATAGCCAGTCATTCACCTGAAGTATTTTTCGTTCCCTTTCTATCCCTCTTCTAACTACTGGAAGGATGGATGAGAAAACTCTCTGGGCCCCAAAGTTCTTGAGTTTCCTTCCCAAGGCTTCAAAGTCTGACGTGATCTCTTCGTAGCTCCGCTTGGCGGTATCATTTGTTCCCACATGGCTGAGAAGAAAGGGATACCTGTCAGTGGGCTTTATGAGCGCAGGCAACCTTTCAGTCACGTCTCTAATCCGTCCTCCCAGGAGGCAACATACCTGGCGAGTCTACGGGTCTTCGCACCATACTTGGGTCTCGATCCCATGCAGCAAGGAGTCTCCCACTACTACCACTCTTCTCTTCTTCTTCTTGTAGGCCTGGGTTTCATCGCCTCTGTTTGACTGACCTTCAGCCTCTTGCTCACTCTCATGTAGGTTCCCCTGTGATTCTTCCTCTGCAGGCTGTCCTCCAGTCTCATCTGCAAGTACCTGGAATCGGTTCCACAGCTCCACTGCTTCCACTGGTGCGGAGTGGCGTCTAGTTCTTCTTCTCCTGTCACCCTTTTCCAAGGAGTATCCTCTACTCCATTTTTCTTCACCTCAGCATTTCCCACTTCTGCTTCTTCTTGCTGTTGCTCTTCAAGCTTCTGGTCTTCCCTTTGCTGCTGTAGTTCCCCCATTCTGTCCAAGAACTCTTCGTGTTCTCTTATTCCCCGGAGGGTCGACAGTCGCCGCTCCAGTCCACTTACTTTTTCTTCCAGCAGTGTGATCAACTTGCACTTGTTGCGGGTGTAGGCCATGTTGTTCCCAGGCAAGAACACAAACATTGCACAGGTCACCAGCACTGGAGAGTCCTGTCCTTCCATTGCCTCTTTTCCCTTTTTGTGTCTAGCTTTTTGATTGTTCTAGACTAGCCTGTGCCTGCTCCTCTACTCAGTAGAGGTTAAAAGCAGAGTCCCACTGGTGTGGAAGTGTGTGTTACAAGACAAAGAAATGAAAAAAAGTTAGTTAAAAAAATAAAATAAAAAATGGGAAAACAAGAAAAAAAGATTAAAAGATAGAGATTAATGTGTTGATTGACCTATCTTCTATGAATCTGTCTAATCCTTTTAAAGAGTTATCTATATAGACTCTATCTTTGGAAGATAATCTTACTCAGTCATGAGTGATCACCATGATGATGACAAGGCCATCGAGTCCAATCTGCTGCTCAATGCAGGAATCCAAGTCAGATTCAGGAATCCAAGTCAGTAACTAACACAACAATGGGACAATGCATAACACATTGGATTTCAACTCCACTATTACTTCAGTGTACCAATATATCTCACCAGTTACTTACAATAAAAGTTTACACTTGCTTAGACTATTTTAAAATCTCATTCTCATCTCAACAGCATCATTCTAGCACATGCAGCATCCTCAACAAACATTCAGTTTAGCTTGCATTTTCTTCTCTGTGAAGTAACATTTACTGGTACACACAGAAGGTTGGGCTTAAGCTGCAATACATGTTCAAACACATTAGCTAATACATGACCATACAGATGGTCCTCAGCCAACACTCACTCTCTATTGCCAGTCACACACAGTCATTGCGTCTTGATTTTTACACGGGAGAAGCTGATGCTGTTGTAGCTTTTGGGTGGCATATAGGACAATCTGTCCAGCAGACCCAAAGGACAGGCATTTGATGACTACGAGGAGTAAAAAGCTCTCACTCTCATGTGACAAGAACAATAGCCACAAATAAAGATATAAAGACATTTTCTCTAAAAGAAAAAATGAAGTTACTGTATACATTAAACACATTATTCACATTTATGCAATTTGCTTGATCTAAATCATTGTGGCACCTTCACTCTAGGGCATTGACTCAATCGATTCTACCCTTTTTATGTGCTACTACAAGGTGGGGCAGAAGAACTGTGGGCACTACCAGGTGGCTGTCCAGAGAGTGCCACAAATGGTCAGTGTACTGAGAACAACCAGTGAGTCTCCACCTTTCTTTTTCAATGTTTGGGCTTGATTTCGGAGTTGTGCAACTTTTTCAGAAGTTACCATGGGAGACTGGCTTATTGCTGAAAGGAATAAGGCAGTAGCCGTAGTGAGGGCAAAAAGTTCTTCTACTTGAGCAGACGTACAGTTAGGCAAAAGACTGTCCTATTACAGTATGGGAAGTATATATCTTCAGCTTTTCTTTGACAAGACCCATCTACAAAATACACACAATCTACTTTAGTCAGTGGCTCATCTGACAAGTCTGGACGTGGCTTTGCTAGGCGCTCAGCCACTTCTAAAGAATCATAAGGGATACTTTCAGAAGCATCAGGCAGCAAAGAAGCAGGATTTGGAGTGGAACAACATTACACTGCAATATAAATGCTAGAGAGAAGCAAAATGTCGTACCTGAAGAGGCATGATTGAGACAGGTGCTGAGTCTTTGCTGTAAGTAGAAGAGCTGCCACTGAGGTACACAAAGAGTTAAAGGAGGACATAGCACAATATTTTCAGAGGTTTGAACAAGGAAGGCAGCGGCTGAAGAATCAAGGAAAGTCCTGTAATATGTCACTAGTCAGTTCTTATTTCCATGCTTTTAGGCAAGCGCACTAAGAGCACAATATTTGTTTTTCATAACAGAAGAGAGTGAATGGAATAATTAGGAAACCCAAGTTGTTTTAGAACAGTGGCTGTTTTGGAGCAGCGGAGGCAGATTCAGCTTCGGAAGACCAGGGAAGTGGCTCAGGAATATCTAAATATACTCTGTCAGGAACAAAGATAGTGCAACTAAGTTTACACAAAAGGACTCTGGTCAATAGAAAGAAACGGGTGTTGATGAAGTTATAAACCTCTTGGCTGTCTTAGAAGTTCTGGGGAGGAGGGGGATGTGTGAAGTGTTTCTATCAGCTGGCAAGGCCAGTGGTGACACTTATTTTTCTTATGCTCAACTTTGGCTACCAAAAAATGGCAGCAATGCAAGAATGTTTTTCAACAATGTCTGTAGACGATCCATATAGTCTGCTGTTGTCTCACTTTTGATTTGTTTACAATTGATGATTTTTAAAAATTTGTTTTTTAGCCTAATCAGTTTTCTGTTGACGAGTGTCAGGGATTATTCCTAGGCATGTGATGCGCACTTGGTCTAAAGTATTAAGATCAGCTGGTTCTTGATTTGGCCAGTTTGCTTGTTCTTTTAATCTAGTGTGCACTTCTTGGGGCAAAATAATTCGCATGAGTTGGTTCATGCTAGCCCAACTAGGATTTTAACAAGTGATCACCGTTTGCAATTCTTCTCTAAGTTTCTGTGGCTTTTCTCTGATGTTTCAAAATTTGACCTGGTCTTTCAGCTTTTCTTGGGAGTCCTTAGGACTCCACTCCCTGGGACTTAGGTGACCTTTTTGATGTCTCAACATACCAATCAAGGAATGCATTCTCATTGACCCTGTGCCACCTTGGACCCCAAGATTCCAAGGCTCCCTCTAAATGCACAATTCTGTCCAAATCAAAGGTCCCATCCAAGGGCAATGTTTTGGACAGGTCAAGTTCCATTTGTCCAAAACTTGCAAGTCTTAGGTCCATAATTCCTGTACATGTACACAGAAGGTGTCCCTTTGGGAGCTCCTTCAGTGTACATATTTGGGATGTTCAGCCGGTATCTGGCTTCCTGTAACTTAGAATCATAGAATAGTATGTCCCTTTTGGGGCTGCGGGATTTCTTTGGAAGACTCCGACCCCATTCTCAATTCACACAGGAGCACACAGGAAAATAATCAGGAGGTTTCCACAGGTTGCGAGAAACGAAAGGCACTGCTAAATTCCAAGGTACAGTCAGAGAACGACTCTCACTGAATTGGAGGCACAATCACTAACTCATGGTCTAGGGAGCTCCTACCATGGCAGGGAGTGAAGGAAAGGTTGGGTCACTCACTGCAATCTCCGTTCATTCAGGTATGATTTATTCAGGAGGTCTGTGCCTTGCTAGCCAGTTCGTACCATGGAGGGAAGAAGGAAAACTCACTCACACAAGGTTCTAGCAACTATAATTTGCCCTGCTCCTTTTTACCTCAATTCATAACAGGCAACTCTCATTTGGTTCTTTTCGTCAGTTCATACAAGGCAACTCTCATTCACCTAACACCATATCCCATGGACCTCTGTAACTGCCTAAAACAAAACAAAAACTTACCAAGTGCTTAAATTACTGACTCTCGCTTTAAAAGCGGTATCCCATCAGCCAAGGCAGAATCATCCCACGGCCAGCCTCACTATGAATCCCAGACTTAGAGATTTCAAAAGGTATCTTACCTTGGTGCGCGCGTCTGGGATATTCAGTGAATGGCGGTCCAAATTGGTTCGATTCTCCTCAGCATTTGGGATCTGAGTCACGCCACCAAATTGTTAAGGAAATATCCAAGGCAGCTTAGGTTGAACAGTCAGAAATTTATTAAAGCACATCACGGCCGTGGGAGAGACAGACGAAACTGTGTCTCCCCAAATAAAAGAAACAGGATGCATTTATTCATACTGAAAGTTGGAGAACAAAGAAAATACACTAGGCATGCTCAGAAACCAATTAGTACTCAGCAACAGTCTTATCAGCACAGCGACCTTATGTGCAGGGATGAGTTACTTTGGTGGATAGGAATTCCTGCTTATGAGCAAGTTACAATCACCTTCTCATGGTCAGACACATTCTCTCAATCCCATAGAATCATAGAATAGTAAGGTTGGAAGGGGCCTACAAGGCCATTGAGTCCAACCCCCTGCTCAATGCAGGAATCCATCAGGCACCTTGGTTGGTTGCTTGAACCAAACTACTTACAAGGCCCAGTCAGGCCTACCTTCACACTGGGGAACATGGGTGGGAGGGTGCTGTCATTATTTATTTTACTCTTCATTATTAATTTCATTTCTATACCACCCCATAGCCAAAGCTCCCTGGGCGGTTTAGAGCAATTCATAAAAAAAACCCTTGTGTCCTGCTTGTGGGTTCCTGGTCGACAGCTGGTTGGCCACTGTATGAACAGAAAGGTGGACTAGATGGGCCCTTGGTCTGATCCAGCAGGCCTCTTATGTTCTTCATGGGAGGAGGCCTCTGGAACAATGAGTGGGGGTTCTTGGGAGTAGGGTAGGTCTAGCTGTAGTGCAAGGACTGGGGGATACCTCAAGTCAGGGCTTCCACCCTTGGAGCCAACCTTCCAACCACCACATCCCAATTCACCCACCAGCCATGCAACCTCCCTGTGCCCACCCACCCTGTGGGCACATCAAGCACCCTTTGCCCACCAACCTGTAGAAACAAAAGCTATTCAGACAGGGAGGGGACACCACCTCCTTCCTCTCTCCCCTCCCCACACCCCAAAGCAAGGAGTGCTTTGTATGGAGATAGGGTCCAAAGCTGAACCCCACTTCTCCACACCCGCCACCCCCCCCCCCAGTGTGGCATCAAGCAATAGATGCAGTGCCCAGGAGATGTATGCCTGAGGCCATGCAAAGGGACCCATTTCTTTCAGGTTCTTCCTCAAACGGGCATCATGTGTGTTGGAAGGACACGCAATAGTGCCTGCTTAGTCCTAGACCCCACGTAGAAGAGCTCAGCGTCTCCCTCTCAAGGGTCTGTTCTTTCCCTCCTGCATCTCATGACTCCCTTTGAGCAAGAGAAGGGGCAATTTAAGTGTGGGGAACACTCACATCTAAGCAGGATCTTTGCCCAAACCACAGATATTACTACACTCAAGAGACCTTCAGAAATCTGGCCGGGGTTCTGTCCAGAGCTACATTAGGGGCAGCAGACACACATCAAGGCTTACCAACAGGGCTCATAAAAGTCAAATTGCCTCAGAGCATGTGCAAAGTGTGCAGTGGCCACACACCCCTCCCCCCTAGAATTAGGAGACCTGCCAACCCACCAAGCCTGGCTCCGCCCCCCCATCTGCTTTCTCGTATCCATGGCAACCAAGGAGGAATTGTGGTTTCCAGCCTCCCATTCGCCTCCTGTTGCTGGGCCGGGTTCACGGAAGTGCTTCGCCCAGGGGTGTCCTTGTGAGAAGGCCGGTGGTCTTGCAAACTCCCCAGGGCGGCTTTCCCCAACGTGACGCCTGCCGGATGTTTTGGACTGCGGCCCCAGCATTCCTGACCATTAGCTGTGCAGGATTGGGCTGATGGGAGCTGAAGTCCAAAACATTTGGAGGGGGACAGCTGCCTCCGTACATTTCAGGCGGGTGCAGCTGCTTTCTGCAGGGGTGACCTGCTGTGAATCCCATGCTGAACCCCCTCGGGGAAAAGGCAGCAGCTAAAGGGAGGGAGGGATCAGCAAGGGCTAGACCCTGCCCTGCTCCTTCCTCCAATTCTACGGCAGCAAAGTTGGTCCTGTGGGAGAGAAAAGCCTGTCATTGCAGCGCTTGTCTGTGGCTGCCAGGAGGCAAGTGCAGGTTGTTGCGCCTCTGCTTCCATCTGAAGGCACTCCGGGTTCCTTCTCACAGAAAGAGAAGCCAAAGGAAGGAAGGAAGGAAGGAAGGGGCAGGAGTTGCCTCTGCCACACCCTCTCCCCAGAACTCAAGGAAACAAGAGGGAGTATGCAAATCAATAAATTAAATATTTTATTCCATAATTTAAAGGGAAAACAATCCAGAAAATAAGACACCAGCATAGCTGAGAAAGCCAGTTTCTTTGTGCTAAAAAAGGGGGCGGTGGTCAGTGCTTTGCATCTCTTGTGCTGACATGTTTGCTGGGCATTAAGCATCTCCTTCCCCACAAACAGCCACAAGGGATGGGGGTGGAAGAGTTGAAGAGCTGAGCCTGCTAGTTCCACTGAGAGCTGCCAGTTGCCATCTTCTGTGTGCACGAGAGAGAGAGCTGGGTGGCTGCCTGGCACTTGTCTTCCCCCCCTCTTCATGAAGACGAAATCCACCACATTGCTAAGCAGGCAAGTCTGCAAGTGCCCTTGTCCATGCCCCCTCCACATACACACTCCCCCATCACACACTTAGTAAAAAATGTTCCCTAGCAAAAAATGAGACAAATCCAGGGTATAAAAAAGAAGTGAGAGCAGGCGCTCATGTCAAGGCCTCTCCCTCACAGCCTGCCCCTAAACCATCACCTGGAAACTGTTTTCCTTCCCCAGGGCAAAAAGCCTACAAGATTTTCCTTCCCTCCCTCTCCCCCCCTCTTCAGAGCCCCAGAGGAGCGATCAATGGATTTCCCCAGACCCTCCTTTTCATCCCCTTACAACTGAATCCCCTCCCCGCCACACACACATACAGTTGACTGATCTGGTGGGGGGGCAGGGGGGAACCCAACCCAGCTTCCCTTTGAGTGGATGGAGAGAGGTGTGCTCTCCCTCTGGCCGGGAGGGTAATGCCACAGGAAATCAGCCCTTCAGAGGTGCCAAATTGGTGTGGGTCACCATGCCCCCAAGAGGAGCAAGAAGAGGAAGAGGGGGAGAGCAGTGTGGGGGGAGGGCTCAGTCCCACTGCTGAGCCTTCCCCCACCCTGGTTCTGCCGGGAGGAGGCGCCCTTCCCAGGCCGCTCCCTGCGGGGGCCCCGGACCTCAGGGGAGGGGCGGGAGCCCATAAGGACGCCCCCAGCACCCACTCCTCCTGGCCCTGGGGCTGGCCGGTCTTCGCTGTATCCAGCACCTGAACCACTGCTGCCATCTTCATCTGAAACACAAAATGGGGGTGGGGGATGGAGAGAAAGGATAACATGTCATTCTGGGACTTTGGGTTCAAAGGAGCCCTTCCAAACATCTCCTTCTGAGATCTCTTTGCCAGTTGGAGGGAGGGGGACAAAGGGACATCATTGAGTCTGTTTCCCGCCTCCCAGCTGAGCAGAGCAGAGCAAGCTGCTCCAGCTTAGGGGTGCACGAAACTCACTTACCTGGTCTCGCAGCTTTTCGCGGTGGGGGGGAGGTGCTTCGCTGCTCTCCCCCCGAAGTTCAGGCCGGGGGGGGGGGGAGGCTTCCCGCCTCGCCCGGCCAAAATTCAGGCCGGGGAGGAAGCGCCTCGCCTCGCCCAGCCGCGAAATAAAAAGTTAAAAAAAAAACAACAACGCCCCCGTGATAGGCTACGTGACGATTAACGTAGCCTATCACGGCTAGATTTGCAAAGTCAGCCGTGATAGGCTACGTAAATCGTCACGTAGCCTATCACGGGTGACTTTAAAAATTTTTTTTTAAAAAAGCGCGTACGCAAATGGCGGCCCCCATAGGGAGCCGCCATTCGCGTTCCTTATTTGGTCGCTGTAGTCTACGTAAATCTTTACGTAGACTACAGCGACCAAATAAGGAACGTGAATGGCGGCTCCCTATGGGGGCCGCCATTAGCCGTAAGCGCTTTTTTTTTTTTTTTAAGTCACCCGTGATAGGCTACGTGACGATTTACGTAGCCTATCACGGCTGACTTTGCAAATCTAGCCGTGATAGGCTACGTTAATCGTCACGTAGCCTATCACGGGGGCGTTTTTTTTTTTTTAGTTTTATTGGAATGGCGGCGGCGGCAGCCGGTCGAAAGATCGGCTGCCGCCCCCACCCCTGACGAAGACCCGACGAATCGCCGCCGGGAGGGACATTCGGGAAAGGTAAGTCGCGTCCCGGGAGGGGTGTGGGGGGCGTGCGGAGAATTTCTCCCCGAAACGTCTTCGGGGGGCCGAACACGTTGGCGCTCGGCCCCCCGAAGTTTCGGGGAGAAATTCTCCGCCAACCCTACTCCAGCTGGTCCAGGGACTACAGAACCAGGCAAGCTCCCAGAGAGCGAGCGAACAGAGCGAGCGAACAGGGGGAGCAAACAGGAGTTGGCCAGGGGAGTTGCAGTGGTTGAGGAGACAAAGGAGGCAGAGGCTAAGAGGTAAGTGGTTGCAGGAAGCCCAGGGGGCTGCCCTTTATCCTTCTGATTGGCTGTGAGCTCACCAGGTGCTTCTGAGAGCTCCAACTGAATTGGAGGGGTGTGGCCTGAGTACTCCCAGCAGCTGACAGGGCGGGAAGCTTCAGTCTGTTTCCCGCCTCCCAGCTGAGCAGAGCAGAGCAGAGCAAGCTGCTCCAGCTGGTCCAGGGACTACAGAAGCAGGCAAGCTCCCAGAGAGCGAGTGAACAGAGCGAGCAAACAGGGGGAGCAAACAGGAGTTGGCCAGGGGAGGTCAGCAGGGGAGGTCAAGGGGGAGGCCCCTAACATTTTTTAAAATTATTTTTATTTTTTATTTTAACTAACTTTTTTCCATTTATTTGTCTTGTAACACCTAACCCTAACCCAAACCCCCTAACCCTAACCCCCTAACCCTAACCCCCTAACCCCAACCCCCTAACCCCAACCCCCTAACCCTACCCCTACCCCTAGCCCTAGCCCTAGCCCTGACCCTGACCCCACCCTGAACTCACCCTGACCTCACCCTGACCCTGACCCTGACCCTAACCCTAACCCAACCCTAACCCAACCCTAACCCAACCCTAACCCAACCCTAACCCTAACCCTAACCCAACCCCAACCCCTACCCCTACCCCTACCCCTCACCCTCACCCCAACCCAACCCTAACCCTAAACCTAACCCTAAACCTAACCCCCTAACCCTAACCCTAACCCCCTAACCCTAACCCTAACCCCCCGACCCTAACCCTAACCCTAACCCCCTAACCCTAACCCCCTAACCCTAACCCCCTAACCCTAACCCCGTAACCCCCTAACCCCCTACCCCCAACCCCAACCCCAACCCCAACCCCAACCCCAACCCCAACCCTAACCCCTAACCCCGAACCCCTAACCCCTAACCCCCAACCCCAACCCCAACCCCAACCCTAACCCTAACCCCCTAACCCTAACCCCCTAACCCCCTAACCCTACCCCGAACCCTAACCCTAACCCCCTGACCCCCTGACCCCCTGACCCCCTGACCCCGACACCCCGACCACGACCCCGACCCCAACCCCACCCCTACCCCTAACCCTAACCCCCTAACCCTAACCCCAACCCCAACACGAACCCTAACCCCCTAACCCTAACCCCCTAACCCTAACCCCCTAACCCTAACCCCCTAACCCCAACCCCAACCCCAACCCTAACCCCCTAACCCTAACCCCCTAACCCCAACCCCCTAACCCCAACCCCCTAACCCTACCCCTAGCCCTAGCCGTGACCCTGACCCTGACCCTGACCTCACCCTGAACTCACCCTGACCTCACCCTGACCCTGACCCTGACCCGACCCTAACCCAACCCTAACCCAACCCTAACCCTAACCCTAACCCAACCCTAACCCAACCCCAACCCCAACCCCAACCCTAACCCAACCCCAACCCCAACCCCAACCCCAACCCTACCCCTACCCCTACCCCTCACCCTCACTCTCACCCCAACCCCAACCCAACCCTAACCCGAACCCGAACCCGAACCCTAAACCTAACCCCATAAACCTAACCCTAACCCCCTAACCCTAACCCCCTAACCCTAACCCCCTGACCCTAACCCCCCGACCCTAACCCCCCGACCCTAACCCTAACCCTAACCCCCTAACCCTAACCCCCTAACCCCGTAACCCCCTAACCCCCTACCCCTAACCCCAACCCCAACCCTAACCCCCAACCCTAACCCCCAACCCCTAACCCCCAACCCCAACCCTAACCCCCTAACCCTAACCCCCTAACCCTAACCCCCTAACCCCCTAACCCTACCCCGAACCCTAACCCTAACCCCCTGACCCCCTGACCCCGACACCCCGACCACGACCCCGACCACAACCCCACCCCTACCCCTACCCCTAACCCCCTAACCCTAACCCCAACCCCAACCCGAACCCTAACCCCCTAACCCTAACCCCCTAACCCCAACCCCAACCCCAACCCTAACCCTAACCCCCTAACCCTAACCCCCTAACCCTAACCCCCTAACCCTAACCCCCTAACCCCAACCCCCTAACCCCAACCCCCTAACCCTAGCCCTGACCCTGACCCTGACCCTGACCCGACCCTAACCCAACCCTAACCCAACCCTAACCCAACCCTAACCCTAACCCTAACCCTAACCCAACCCCAACCCCAACCCCAACCCCAACCCCAACCCCAACCCCAACCCTACCCCTACCCCTACCCCTACCCCTCACCCCAACCCAACCCTAACCCGAACCCTAAACCTAACCCCCTAACCCTAACCCTAACCCCCTAACCCTAACCCCCTAACCCTAACCCCCTAACCCTAACCCCCCGACCCTAACCCCCCGACCCTAACCCTAACCCCCTAACCCTAACCCCCTAACCCTAACCCCCTAACCCCGTAACCCCCTAACCCCCTACCCCTAACCCCAACCCCAACCCCAACCCTAACCCCCAACCCCAACCCTAACCCCTAACCCCTAACCCCTAACCCCCAACCCCAACCCTAACCCTAACCCCCTAACCCTAACCCCCTAACCCTAACCCCCTAACCCCCTAACCCTACCCCGAACCCTAACCCTAACCCTAACCCCCTGACCCCCTGACCCCCTGACCCCGACACCCCGACCCCACCCCCACCCCTACCCCTAACCCTAACCCCCTAACCCTAACCCCAACCCGAACCCGAACCCTAACCCCCTAACCCTAACCCCCTAACCCTAACCCCCTAACCCTAACCCCCTAACCCCCTAACCCCAACCCCAACCCCAACCCCAATCCTAACCCTAACCCTAACCCTAACCCCCTAACCCTAA